>NC_043013.1:8254466-8259466 GCF_006345805.1 Octopus sinensis
TCCCCGAGAACTACGTTAAGGGTACACGTGTCTGTGGAGTGCTCAGCCACTTACACGTTAATTTCACGAGCAGGCTGTTCCGTTGATCGGATCAACCGGAACCCTCGTCGTCGTAACCGATGGAGTGCTTCCAACAACTTGCATGTGGAACAACTGCAAGGGTATTACTTTATTTTAATATGCTTGTAAGAATCTAGTATCTACAGGAGAAGATCTGTAGACATTTCCATACCAGTTCTAAACATTCTGAAGAATCCTGAAGAATAAAATGCAACCTACTCTTCGAGACATTTGAAATAAGTTGCTTTAAGAAAATGGCTGATTCAGTCTCTATGAAGCCATCTTTTTTTGTTCCTTATGTCTTTTTTTCTCTCTATCTGTCTCTTACACAATTCACAAATATCGTGTTTGTCTCCAAAAAGCTTAACCATTTATTACCCTTTTTTGCATTCCTCTCCTTCAATGTTGCGTATTTTTTACGAATATTAATATCTTCCGATCCGATAGTCAAACAGTTATTTCATGCCAGTTGCAGTTCTCTCTGACGCTGATCCAAGACAGTCTTCTATGCCATGTCCCTATAAAAAAAAACGAGTTTTTGTTGTTATTGTTGGAAAGAAAATGTCAAAGCTTCCCGTTCAACATATTTCGTGTCACAAACATTAAAAGCTGACTATGACCAGCTTGTATGTAGCTTCCATATGAAAGCTGGTTCTGTTGCTGTTGTTGTTGCTGTTGTTTGTTCCGGGTTCAGTCCCACTTCGTGGCACCTTGGGCAAGTGTCTTCTGCTATAGCCCCGGGCCGACCAATGCCTTGTGAGTGGATTTGGTAGACGGAAACTGAAAGAAGCCTGTCGTATATATGTATATATATATATATATATATATATATATATGTATGTGTGTGTATATGTTTGTGTGTATATGTTTGTGTGTCTGTGTTTGTCCCCCTAGCATTGCTTGACAACTGATGCTGGTGTGTTTACGTCCCCGTCACTTAGCGGTTCGGCAAAAGAGACCGATAGAATAAGTACTTGGCTTACAAAAGAATAAGTCCTGGGGTCGATTTGCTCGACTAAAGGCGGTGCTCCAGCATGGCCGCAGTCAAATGACTGAAACAAGTAAAAGAGTAAAAGAGTATATCTTTCATCTTTTATTTTTTACTTGTTTCAGTCATTTAGACTGGGGCCATGCTGGAGTGCTGCCTTGAAGGGTTTTAGTCAAACAGACTGACCCCAGAAATTTATTATGTTTTTGAAGCCTACTGCTCATTCTGTCAGTCTGTTTTGCTGAACCACTAAGTTACAAGGATGTAAACACACCACCACCAGTTGTCAAGCAGTTGTGGGGGACAAACATGGACACAGAGAATACACACACACACATAGGTATATATACATACATACATACATACATGTATATGATGGGCTTCTTCCAGTTTCCACTCATAAGGCTTTGTTGGCCTGAGGCTATAGTAGAAGACGTTTGCCCAAGGTGTCACACAGTGAGACTGAACCCGGAACCATGTGGTTGAGAAGCAAGCTTCTTACCATACAGCCATGATGATGATCATCATGATGATCATGATGATGATAGGCCTAGGTATGGGTATATGGATAGGAAGCTCACTTTTGAAATTACATGGTTTCAGGTTCAATTCCACAGCATGACATCTTGAGCAAGTGTCTTCTACAATAGCCTCAGGTCAACCAAAGCCTTGTGAGTGGATTTGGTTAACAGAAACTATGTGGAAGTCATGGTTTCAGGTTCAATACCACACAGTCTTGTGAGTAGTTAATCATCTTAATACATATCTTTGAGAATGTTTGTTTGTTGTTATTGTTCTTTCAACCTGATCTTGAGTGGTTGATTGGCCAAACTGCTTAAGCATTGGGCAAAATGCCATGTGCTGTTTAGTTACATATTTGTACATCCTGAGTTCAGATTCCATCAGGTTCAACAATGTTTCTTATCTTTCCAAAGTTGGTAAAATAAGTACCAAACTTTATAGTTTTTACTCACAAGTATGACTTGGTAGTATGTAAATACCATGTGGTGTTTAGTTACATATCAGTATGTTCTGAGTTCAAATTCCATCCAGATCAACCTTGCCTCTTATCTTTCCAATGTTGTGAAATAAGTACAAAACTTTGTAAATTCATATAAAAAAATTTACCATAGCTTTCACTCACAAGCATGACTTGGTAGTATATAAATATCATGTGGGTTTTAGTTACAGATCTGTACATTCTGAGTTCAAATTTCATCAGGTCCAACTTTGCTTCTTATTTTCCCAAAGTCAGTAAAATTAATATCAAAATTTGTAGACTCACAAAAACATAAATAACCATAGCATGACTTGGTAGTATGTAAACACCATGTGGTATTTAGTTATATATCAGTACATTCTGAGTTCAAAGTTATATATCAGTACATTCTGAGTTCAAACTCTACCAGGATCGACTTTGCCTCTTATCCTTCCACTGTCAGTAAAATAACTACCAAAATTTCTGGACTCATTAAAAAAAAATAATTAAAAAAAATTATTCCAGCGGTGGTGCCCCAGCATGGCTGCAGCCTTCGAGCTAAAGCATTTTTAAGGATTTAAGGATTTAAGTTATCTCTTACAAACATGACTTGATAGCATGTACTGTGCCTTTTGCTAAGTATTTTAGGTACCTTTATAGTTACAAGCACACACAGGGTCCCTCTCAGCCCTTCCAACAGGACAGGAGCATGAAGAGTGTGACAGTTGGAGGGAGCAAGGATTGCAGCAGTGCTAGGCTGGTATTTACTTTCAACTGAATAGACTGAAGGAGCAATGTGGAATGTTGTACCTTGCTCATGGACACAGCATGATGCCCAGTCCAAGAATTGAACCGATAACTTTATGATCATGAGCCCAACACCTTAATCCTTTGTAGACCATGTGCTCTTGTACTGTAACCTCACACCCATGTTGTAAATCAGTATAATTCACATAGGTGCAGACATGGCTGTGTGGTAAGAAGTTTGCTTCCCAACCACATGGTTCTGGGTTCAGTCCCACTGTGTGGTACCTTGGGCAAGTAAGTATTTTCTAGTATAGCCTCGAGTCAACCAAAGTCTTGTGAGTGAATTTGGTTGATGAAAACTGAAAGAAGCCCATAGTGTGTGTGTGTGTGTGTGTGTGTGTGTGTGTGTGTGTGTGTGTGTGATTGTGTCTTTGCTTTGACATTGTGTGATAGTTGTGAGTGTCATCATCATGTCCTTCATGTGGTGTCCTTCATGTTTGGTATTCTGCAAAAACATGCCTGGTCATGGGGAAATATTAACTTACTTGGAAACAGGTGAAGGTTGGTAACAGGAGGGGCATCTGGCCATGGAATATCTTGTCTCAGCAAATTTCATCTGACCCACATGAGCATGGTAATGATATGGACGTTAAAACAATGCCAAGAATGATGATCTCTAAACAGTAAATTATCCAGTACGTGGTCATTAGGCACAACTGTGTGGATGCTGATGATTTGGCGTAACTGATTGGAGATTCAACCTCTTTTGGCAACAGTAAATCTTGGAACTGGAGATGTGTGCTTGCACACATACACACATACACACACACACACAATGCATGCATGCAAAAATATATACATATAGATACAGAGAATGAGAAGGCAAGAATGAAGGAAATATTAACACTTTAACATTTAAAGCAACCTTATCCTGTCAGAATATTTTACTTGCTTTAAGTTCAAACCAGCTAGATCCAGCTTCTCACTCCTACCCTACAATGTCATTCTAGAAATAAACGATCACATCATAAAAATCTCAAGGCTATGAGATAATACATGATCAATTCAAAGCAATGGGGATAGATAAGCATTACGTTTGACAGAGTAATCAGAATGCTATGGGATTAAAACGGTTTGACGTCAAATAAGCCAACAATGAAACATCATCATCATCATCGTTTAACGTCCGCTTTCCATGCTAGCATGGGTTGGACGATTTGACTGAGTACTGGCGAACCAGACGGCTGCACCAGTCTCCAATCTTGATTTGGCGGAGTTTCTGCAGCTGGATGCCCTTCCTAACGCCAACCACTCCGAGAGTGTAGTGGGTGCTTTTACATGCCACCGTCACAAGGGTCAGTCAGGCGGTACTGGCAACGGTCACGGAAAATTGTGTTTTTTTTTTTTTTACGTGTCACCTGCACAAGCACCAGTAAGGCAACGCTGGTAACGATCACGCTCGAATGGTACTTTCCACAGTTAGCCGCTCTGGCAATGATCACGCTCGGATGGTGCTTTTAGTGTTCCACTAGCACAGATGCCAGTCATCGAATTTTATTTCGATTCTGATTTCACTTGCCTCAACAGGTCTTCGCAAGCAGTATCCAGATGTTGCTAAATGGACAACACCAAAACACTTGTGCCAAAATGTCTCATGCCTGCAATTATCTATCATTGAGCAACAGTACAAACAAACTGTCCAACAATGACCGAACGAGCTGTGTTATCAAAATACTAATTTTAAGTTGAAGAAATATATTCCTTTAAAATTTGACATTTCTTACATAGAATTAACTTAATGTTGGTTTCTTCCCTGTGAACTGTTTCAAATTAATTTAATTTCAGAGCTACTCTTGTAGTTTCTTGAATATATTTACCAAATCATTTACAATAAACAAATGTTTTATTTCAATGATTAAATATTTTTTTTCCTTCATTTTGCATTTTATTTTTTCATTCTGATGTGGGTCAAACCAATATGTAAATTCGGGATTTTAACGAGATTTTACTAATGATTAATGGAAATGGAATTTGTGTTTATTTTCGTCTTGGTAGTCTGAGGAAAGACATGGTTCAGTTCCTACTCTTTTACTCTTTTAATTGTTTCAGTCTTTGGACTGTGACCATGCTGGAGCACTGCTTTTGGAGTTAATCAAACAAATTGACTCCAAATCTAATACTTATTCTATCAATCCTCGTTGTCAAACTACTAAGTTATAGGAATGT
>NC_043013.1:8264466-8284466 GCF_006345805.1 Octopus sinensis
CCTTTTCTCACTAATAATGATAATATTTGGCTAAATATGCTTATATATTTGCCGATTAATTCATTGTTAAATCAAATCAGTTTTGGAGACTGTGCTTAATTCTAGGCGCGGCTTACACAGGTAAATCTCTTTATCATCTCTGCCTAACAACCTCTTTCATTATATTAGTGATATAGTGCTATCTACTAACCAGTAAATGTAAATCCGTTGACATCTGCCTGTAACACTAACATACTATTAGATCCATTTGATGTATTTGGGTTTTGTTGCAACACTGATAAAGTGTTGCCATTAATCCTCTGAATTCTAACTTTTGTCAGTTGTGCCACAGGTAAGAAAGATATATTTTCACTATTATTGTTCTTTGATATTGATTTAATATTATTAAGGCCTCTTCAGCCTTGTTTGGAATGTTTAAAGATACTGGACATCGTTTACCAACAGTTAACTCTCTCTCTCTCTCTCTCTCTCCTTACACAAACACATACATGCACACACATTTATGCATCTGCATACATTCCTGTAATATACACATATATGCTCCTTAGTGCATATACACACTCTGTATTTTAAGAATACTCTTTGATGCTGCTACTCTCTGGAACTCATTACCAATGTCTTGTTTTCCTCTGGTCTGTGATATTTAGCCCTTTAACCATTTAGCATTTAAACCAGCTATTTCTAGCCAAAATATTCTACCTTTTTTATGTTCAGACTGGCCAGACTTGGCCTCCCACACATACTCTACAATGTCACTATAAAAATATACAACCACATCATCAAAATCTCAAAACTACAAGATGGTAAATGATTCACTCTAAACACTGTGAATAAATAAGCATTGCATTTGACAGAGTAATATGAAAGCTAAGGCGGCGAGCTGGCAGAAACGTTAGCACGCCGGGCGAAATGCTTAGCAGTATTTCGTCTGCCATTACGTTCTGAGGTTCAAATTCCACCGAGGTCGACTTTGCCTTTCATCCTTTCGGGGTTGATAAAAATAAAGTACCAGTTTCGCACTGGGGTCGATGTAATCGACTTAATCCCTTTCTCTGTCCTGTCTATGTCTAGCCCCTTCTGGGCAGTAAAGAAAAAAAAATATGAAAGCTAAGGGGTTAAGCCTTCTTCCAATAGACATCTTTTGAATTTGTACCCCCTTTCTCTTTTCCTTCTTTGTTGTCCTTTATGCTACAGATGCCTCAGATCTTTTTTGGGACAAAATCTTAAATAAATAGTTAAATAAATAAATAATTCAAATTTACCAACCAGTCTTTCTCATATCAATATTCTACATCTATCAATGTCTCACAAATACTACCGTCTTTCCTATTCCCCCCATTTTGGTACATTATTTAATGTAACTCAGATATATGCTAAAATAATATCTGGGTTCATTCTGTGCAGATTCTTTGATCCTTTCCTTTTATTATCCTAGCTATAATCATTTAAAAGTATCTTTCAGAGTATTATTGTACCAAGTTTTGGTGCTTTATACATTATCTAAATATCACAAAACTTATATTATCTTGTGATGTTCCTGGAATTATATTTTATGATGTTCTCACATCATCCACTGACCTCATAGACGTATCTATGAGACATGAATTTCAGATTTCATTTTGTAATATCCTGCATGTTAATTTCTGTGTATGTACATTCGTGTGTGTGTGTGCACGTATATGTGTGTGTGTATATATATATATATATATATACATACATGTATACATACCATAATGTGCTGAAAAATAAACTCAAGAATTTTATTTTATTTGGTTATTATTATTATTATTATTATTATTATTATTATTATTATTATTATTATTATTATGGCAGAATTGTTAGCAAGCTTTATGTTTTGAATTCAAATTCTGCTGTAGTTGACTTTATCTTTCATCCTTTTGGGGTTGATAAAATAAGTATCAGTTGAACACTGAGGTCAATGTAACCGACTAGCACCCTTCCCCACCACCCCAAATTTCAGGCCTTGTGCCTATAGAAGAATGGATTATTATCATCAATATCATTATTATTATTATCCTCCTCCTCCTCCTCCTCCTCCTCATCATCATCATCATCATCATTATTATTATTATTAGGCAGTGAGCTGGCAGAATTGTTAGCACATTGGATGAAATACTAAGTGGTATTTCATCGATCCTTACATTCTGAGTTCAAATCTCACTAGGGTTGACTTTGCTTTTCATCCTTTCTGGGGTTGATAAAATAAGTACCAGTCAAGTACTGGGGTCCTCCCCCTGAAATTTCAAGTCATGTGCCTCTAGCAGAATGGATTATTATTATTATTATTATTATTATTATTATTATTATTATTATTATTATTATTATTATCATTATTATTATTATTATTATTATTATATCTTAAAAGGATTGATGTAACTCAAGTTTACAACTGGCAAAAAGAAAAAGAGAGAAAAAGGAGGAAAAAAAGAAGAAGAATATTTAATCAAACACTTTTTCTATAAATTTGAGGATATTCTCCTGTCATTTTATTCATTCCTTCAGGGTGTGATGTTAATAACTCACAAACATATTTTTTCTCATGCATTTTGAGTACTGAAAGTGTGGCAGATTCAGAATATTTTCTGAGAATATACACTTTCTAGTCTTTTTCAAAACAGCTGCTGTTTGATGTAAAATGTTCAGCAAGTTCTTTCGAACTACTGTTATTGTGTCTGATGTCATAACTGTGTCTTTTGAATCTTTTGTTTAATTGTTCTGTCATACTACCAACATAAATCAACTTGTGTTTCATGCATTCTGCTGCATACACCAAATGGGAATCTCTACACATCCCACCTTCCGTGTAAATCGTAATATTTCTGTTATAGTTTCTGATGGAATTCATTTGACTCAAGTTGTTGCATAATAAACAAGGCTTACCTCTCTTGCGACTGTTCTTCAAGGTATAGTGTGCAGAAACTCCAGTGTTAGTTTTCTTGGATTCAGAAATAGAGGTTAATGGTTCTCTTATACTCTTTCACTCTTTTACTTGTTTCAGTCATTTGTCTGTGTGTTTGTGTGTTTGTGTTTGTGTCCCCCAACATCGCTTGACAACCGATGCTGGTGTGTTTACGTCCCTGTCACTTAGCAGTTCCGCAAAAGAGACCGACAGAATAAGTACTAGGCGTGCAAAAAAATAAGTCCTGAGGTCGATTTGCTCGACTAAAGGCGGTGCTCCAGCATGGCCACAGTCAAATGACTGAAACAAGTAAAAGAGTAAAAGAGTACAATACACTCACTTCACAGAAGACACAAAGGTGCCAGGCAGTGGATCTAAATCTGGAACTATGTGTTCAGAAAGCCAACTTCTTAACACACAGCCATGCCTGTACTTAACCACAATATCTGGTTACCTTATATCTGTGTACATGTTCTCCGGAGCTCTTTTCCACTACATCAATGTCCTTAAAGATATAATCTATTTCATAACCATTAAAGATATACTATCCGTTAACTATATCACAGTCTCAAGTCTACTATGTCAATATTTAATCAGTGTCTCATAGAGAACTCATCTGTGTCCTTTGTTCTTCAAAATTTTACTGTCAATTACCCTTTCACATTCCTGCAGACTTCTTACCAAATACGTTATTGTCTTGAAAAAAACATAGAAATCCCAAACTAGAATATGCTCATAGGCTCATACATTTTCCAAGTAAATGCATGACCATATGTGTTTGTCGGTGTGTATATAATGTTTGTGTGTGTATGTGTCTATATGTACACAAACACACACACACACATATGTATTTACATATTATTATTGTTTTAACATCTACTTTTCCATGATTGCAAGGGTCAGATAAAATTCAATTTCCTATGGTTGGATGCTCTTCCTGTTGCTAACCTGCATCTATTCTCAAACAAAGTAAAATTCCCTCTGTTCCTTCAAACACGAACAGCAAACATGGCTGAACATATTTTCACAGGAGATTACAAATCAGTGACATCACTTGTACTCGTGGTGCAGTTTGTTCCTAATTTACACACAGTGTCCAAACAGGACATAAATACACATGCATGCACAGGCATACACACACACACACACATACATACATACATACAGGGGTGGCTGTGTGGTAAGTAGCTTGCTAACCAACCACATGGTTCCGGGTTCAGTCCCACTGCGTGGCATCTTGGGCAAGTGTCTTCTGCTATAGCCCCGGGCTGACCAATGCCTTGTGAGTGGATTTGGTAGACGGAAACTGAAAGAAGCCTGTCGTATATATGTATATATATATAAGTGTGTGTGTATATGTTTGTGTGTCTGTGTTTGTCCCCCTAGCATTGCTTGACAACTGATGCTGGTGTGTTTACGTCCCCATCACTTAGCGGTTCGGCAAAAGAGACCGATAGAATAAGTACTGGGCTTACAAAAGAATAAGTCCCGGGGTCGAGTTGCTCGACTAAAGGCAGTGCTCCAGCATGGCCACAGTCAAATGACTGAAACAAGTAAAAGAGTAAAAGAGTAAAGAGTATATACATGCATACTCACAGAAAGACAGATTTATACATATGTATGTACATATATATATATATATATATAGTTAATCCAAACATGAACAAAGAGAAAACACAACAAAGTGAGGACGTGGAACAAGTTTAGTGTTATTGGACGCTAAGGAAAGGAAAGAAAGAAGGAGAAGTTAACGTTTCGAGGGGAGCTCTTCGTCAGAAACATAGGAAAAGGAAAGGTCCAAGGAAGGGAAGACGGAGAAAGAAAATCGCCAACGATATACACACAGTCACATACATACATACACACAGTCACATACATACACACATACACATATATATTTAAATATATATGGGTAAAGACCCCTTTCAGTCATGAATGACCATTGGATTGCACCTAGAAAGTTCCTCTCACAAGTCTAGGAAAAGTTGTCCCTGGAAGGGCAGCAGTCACCCATGCATGCCAGGCTCCCCTCTCCATCCCACCGATGTTATCCAAGGAAAAAGCAATGGCAGATACAGCTTGGCACCAGTGACATCGCAATTCCTTTCTACAGCCGAGTGAACTGGAGCAATGTGAAATAAATGCCTTGCTCCAGAGCACAGCACACAGCCTGGTCTAGGAATTGAACTCACTACCTCATGATTGTGAGCCTAACACTCTAACCACTGAGCCATGTGCCTCCATTAATGTGTATGTGTGTGTGTGTGAATATATATACATACATATATATATATATATATAATATATATATATATATATATATATATATATATATATATATATATACATACATATATATATATATAATATATATATATATATTATATATATACATATATATATATACATATATATATACATATATATATATACATACGTATATATATATATATAATATATATATATATATATATATGGAGAGAGAGAGATATGGGTGGCAATGCAAACAGGGAAACATGAGACTATTCATATTTTTTGATTGACATTTAGCAGAAACAACAGAGTGACTCAAGGGTCAAGACATTTGTGCATTAACGGTCATATATATGTGACAGGTTTATTCCAGTTTCAGCCTATCAAATTTACTCACATCATGTGACACAGTGAAACTGAATCCAAAGCCACAGAATGGCAAAACAAAGTTGTTAACCATACAGCCATACTTATGCAAATGAAACACTACAGATCTTACTTAGCCTGATAAACTTAAATTAAAATGATGCTGAAGATTCAATCTATTGGGCTAATGGTTCTGCCAGCTCACCGCCTTAATAATAATAATAATAATAATAATAATAATGATTATGATAATGATAATAATAATAATAATAATAATAATAATAATGTCCAGTGTGCTAAGAATTCTCCTAGCTCACAGCTCACAATAACAAATAATAGCAAATCGACCCCTGGACTTATTCTTTGTAAGCCTAGTACTTATTCTATCAGTCACTTCTGCCAAACCACTAAGTTACGGGGACGTAAACACACCGGCATCTGTTGTCAAGCGATGTTGGGGGGACAAACACAGATACACAAACATATACACACACACACATACATACATATACATGCATATATACAACAGGCTTCTTTCAGTTTCTGTCTACCAAATTCACTCACAAGGCTTTGGTAGACCCGAGGCTATAGTAGAAGACACTTGCCCAAGGTGCCACGCAGTGGTACTGGACCCAGAACCATGTAGTTGGTAAGCAAGCTACTTACCACACAGCCACTCCTGCACCATACTTGTTAAAAGGAAACTAAAAGAAACCTGTCTTATATCTATATATTTGTGTTTGTGTTTGTCCCCCACTGCTGCTTGGCAACTGGAGTTGGTTTGTTTATGTCCCTGTAAAATAACAGTTTGACATAAGACACTGATAAAGTACAACACTTAAAGAAAATAAAGTACTGGTGTTGATTCATTCACCGAAAACATGTCAAGGTAGTGAATTGGCATGGCTGCAGTCCAGTGACTGAAACAAGCAAAAGTTTAAAAAGTAGAACATTTATATGGTGATTGAGAACTTTACCACAGAGTAGGGACATAAATAAAAACTCTAAGGAACATTTGTACTGCAAATGAGAAAACTCTTGTAAAAAGACAAGATTCTTCTGTGACAGAAGAGTAATGTGGGGATTTTGCCTTTTAACCCTTTCATTACCAACCCGGCCAAAACCGCCTCAAGCTCTGAGTACAAATATCTTGTTTTCTTAAGTTTTGAATTAAAATTTTCCACCAAAACTTAGTCACAATTTATGTTCCTAACACTAGCTTAATAGTAACTAAGTTATGTTACTAAATTATTTGTTATATTTAAAATAATTGAAAGAAACACAGACCATCTCAAAATAAATATGGTAATGAAAGGGTTAAACCCTTGAACATTCAGATAACTCTGTCAAACATAATGTTTATTTATTCACATTGTTTTGAATTGATCAAGCATTATCTTATAGCATCAGGATTTTAGTGATGTGATTAGCTATTCTTAAGACGATATTGTAGGGTAAATATGAGAGGCAAGAACCAGCTGGTTTGAACATAGAGCTGGTAGAATATTTGCACTGGATATGGTCGTTTTAAAAGTTCAAAGGCTTAAAGAATGGAGATATATTGTTGCTCTTTAGTAATGATGAATCTCAGAAATGTAATTACTGAAATTTTCACGAGAATGTTTCTAATTACTTTAACTGTACATTAAACTTTACTGTACTTCCCCAAATTTACATCTTACGGCAATTTTTGTCAGAGTTGTTTTTGTCATTTGTGCTTTTCTGATGAATAACTTAAATATGAATAACATACATAAGAATAACATACAAATATGAATAACATGCATAGGCGCAGGAGTGGCTGTGTGGTAAGTAGCTTGCTAACCAACCACATGGTTCTGGGTTCAATCCCACTGCGTGGCATCTTGGGCAAGTGTCTTCTGCTATAGTCCCGGGCCTTGTGAGTGGATTTGGTAGACGGAAACTGAAAGAAGCCTGTCGTATATATATATATATATATATATATATATATATATATGTATGTGTGTGTGTGTCTGTGTTTGTCCCCCTAGCATTGCATGACAACCGATGCTGGTTTGTATTTACGTCCCCGTCACTTAGCGGTTCGGCAAAAGAGACCGATAGAATAAGTACTGGGCTTACAAAGAATAAGTCCCGGGGTCGATTTGCTCGACTAAAGGCGGTGTTCCAGCATGGCCGCAGTCAAATGACTGAAACAAGTAAAAGAGTATACATAAGAATAACATAAATATCTATAGGATATTTGACTTGGAGGCTCTTTACCATTATATATGCTATCATTATCGTGATCATTACTAACTTTATTGTCATTATCAACATTTCATATGTAATTATAATTATTAAGCTGTCACACTCCTTGAGATCAGAAAGGAAAAACTAATTTGAATTCAATGAAAGCATTAAATAATTTTGTCAGTTCCATATTAAAAATAATATAATAGCCTCATTTATCATTTATTTGTCTTTATCTAATTTTAAATATTCCCACAATCACACACACACACATACATATATATATATATGTAACGCACTCACACGCATACACATATATATGTAACACACACACGCGTGTGTCTGTGTGTGTCTGTGAATTAATTTTTTTTTTCTGGTGAAAAATAAGAGTTAGTTGATTTCTATTTCCTGAAGAGAATGTTAGAGCTATGATATATATATATATAATATATATATATATATATATTATATATATATATATATATATATATATATATATATATATATATGTATATATATATATATAATATATATATATATATATATATTTCTTTATCAGGCTCTCTATCTTGGTGAAACAGCCTTATTTATTGAAACATCGTCTCAGATGATCTAGACTGGAATTGTTTTTCTATTTCATTGATTTTTTTTTTTATTGATTTATTAAAATATAGATATAAAACATAAATCTTTAATTTAGGATGGGATACAAGTTTTATTTTTGGACAACTTCTTAAAAAAAAAAAAACAATTTTCCCCCACAAGGAAACACTTTTTTTGAAGTAGATTTCATCAATCTCTCTAGGTAATATTTATTGAGGGATTATGGCTGCCATCATCATCATCATCATCATTTCATACATACACAACACATTAGATTGTTGGGAAAAAAAAAGTTCCTAACTTTGGGATACAACAAGTAACCTTAGACACCAAAAACTCATTTGGGATACTTAGAAACGTTCTTGGCATCTAAGGTTGCTTGTTGTACCAAAACAGACAAAATGCTTAGAAGTATTTCTTCTGACTTCAGATTCCACCGAGGTTGACTTTGCCTTTCATCCTATTGGGTTCAATAAATTATGTACCAGTCATGCACTGGGATTGATGCAATTGACTTAACCTGTCTCTCAAAATTTCAGGCTTTGTGCCCATAATAGAAAGCATCATCATCCTCCTCCTCCTCATCATCATCATCATTATCATCATCATCATTATTGTTATTATTATTATTATTATTATTGAGGTGGTGAGATGGCAGAATCGTTAGCATACTGAGCAAAATGTTTAGCAACATTTCATCCATCTTCATGGTCTTGGTTCAAATTCTGCCGAGGTCAGTTTTGTCTTTCAGTCTTTCAGGTCAATGAAATAAGTACCAGTTGAACACTGGGGTCAATATAATTGACTAACCCCCACAAAAAAAAAAAAAATTCAGGCCTTGTGCCTTTAGTAGAAAAGATCATCATCATCATCATCATCATCATTATTATTATTATTATTATTATTATTATTATTAGATGGTGAGCTGGCAGAATCATTAGCACACCAGACAAAATGCTTAGCAGTACGTCTGGCTTCAGATTCCACTGAAGTCGACTTTGTATTTCATCTTGTTGGGGTTGATAAAGTACCAGTTGGACCCTGGGGTTGATGTAATTAACGTACCCTCTCCCCACAAAATTTCATATATTATTAATGCATTCTATAGAGTGTAACCTATAAGTGAATTAGTTAACTAAATATCAAATCTGTCTAAGAAATGTTCTTCAAAATCTGAAGTTTTATTTTATAGTTTCTAGGAGAATTGAAAACAAGGAATAAAGAAAATGTATAATTTGAGATAGATATCAAGAGTGAGCAACAAGGGATGTCTGATGATTAAAGTTTATAATTCATATAAATCTTTGTCCCTGGATAGTATTTTAAATTAAAAAAATATGTTTTAATTTGAGTTATAAAAATACAACAAAAAAAACATAATAAACATAATAAAAAAAATTGAATCAAGAAGTTAGATATGTGAGAAATTTTTAAATTCCATTTTTAACCAGATTTTTAAAATAAACCACTTAACAGAGATGTATTATCTGCTTACAATCTCTGTTAATCTGTATGCTCACAATAACGCCCAAAGTTACCTCTAAGTATATTTGACCTTTCTCTACGGCCACTGTTATCCACAGCACATTGCTTAATGATGGTACTGTGGTATTTGATAGATTTTGACAATCTCTTGTTCAGTACGTGTCAAGAAAGCTACACTTGACCAATCTTTTGTGGACAGAAGATAAACTTTTCAACGCTTGGAAAAGTTTGCATGCATATTTGAGCTAGCATCTCATCTGAGACAGCATACACCAAATATGAGAGCAGTTAATCAGCTTCTAATTAGCTAATCTCTAATTATGTGATCCTATAGAAAAAATCAATCGTTCTATGTTTATGTCTCTCCGAATGTTTTCGTGGTTGCATGTACGTAAATACACACACACACACACACATGCATACATATATATATATATATATATATACATACATACATATATATATATATACACTCACACATACACAAAGTAATTTGGATTATATTATCAGATGATTTAGATTAGAATTATCAGTAAACAGAATCCTTGTCAATCAAATTTTGTCAAGGCTGGTTACTCCCACCAGTTATATTTACCATCCCACAAGCTATTTCCATTGATCAGTTACATTATAGTTCCCCATGACCATTCCCACCAATCAGTTTTTGACTGTCCCACAATCCCTTTCCCACCAATCGTTTGTCACTGTTCTACAAACCATTTCCACCAATTAGTTCTCTCGTGAGACCATTTCCATTACACTAGCTCTTTACTGTCTCACAAATCCACTCCCACTAATTCGTGTACTGTCCCACAAAACTATTCCCACCAGTTAGTGCATTGTCCCACAATACTATTCCTATCAATCAAGCCAGCTTCAAACATAATATCCCGAAATACATGCAATAGTACCTGGAATGAGGTCTTTGCAATAAAGACTGGAAATCATATTGATCAAAATATAATGTGAGCATATATTTTTTAAAATAAATGGCGGTGCCCCAGCATGGCCACAGCTCGTGAGCTGAAACTAGATAAAATATAAAAAAAAAAAATTTTTTAAATCCCTCATGATGTCCATGTGTTTCCCAGTTTTAGAATAGGTACCTTGTGTCAGTGGAGGTGTGTGGCCTAGTGGTTAGGGTGTTGGATTCATGACTGTAAGATTGTGGTTTCGATTCCTGAACTGGGCGATCTGTTGCATTCTTCAGAAAAGCACTTCATTTCATGTTGCTGCAATCCACTCAGCTGGCAAAAGTGAGTTTAGCCTGGAGAGGGATGGATTCTGCCAGGTTTTCTCACTCTAGATACACTGCATGGCTGCAGCACCTCAAGGCCCCCGCCCAAGGGGTTAAAAGACTTGTCAGTTGTCAACTCTGTGTCCCTGTGTAACAGGTAACTGAAAGGTGAGTGATAGGAAGAGCTTCCAGCCAGCTCATGACAGCATCGAAAAGCAAACATCTGGTGATAATGAGGATTTACATCTCTCGTTAAGTGTTTAATAGTCATTCCATTTCAACAACAACAAAAATAAACATCCCATTCCTGTAGACATACAAAAGGAAAACAAACAAAAAAAACCCAAAAATACAATCATAATAAACTTTGCTACTGTAGGCACAAGGGCCTGAAATTTCGTGTGTGGTGGGGGTCAACTCAATTACATTCACCCCAGTGCTCAACTGGTACTTATTTTATCGGTCATGAAAGTATGAAAGGCTAAGATGACCTTGGTGACATTTGAACTCAGAACGTGAAGACAGAAGAAATGCTGCTAAGCATTTTACCCAGTGCATTAACGATTCTTCCAGCTTGCTGCCTGACTACTACTACTACTACTACTACTACTACTAACTACTACTACTAATAATAATAATAATAATAATAATAATAATAATAATAATGATAATAATAATAATAATCCTTTCTACAATAGGCACAAGGCTTGAAACTTGTAAGAAGTTGGCAAAACGATTACATTGATCCCAGTAGTCAACTGGTACTTCTGTAGGTACAAAGACTAAAGTCTTGTGGGAGGGTACTAATCAATTACATTAACTCTACTGGAATTTGAACTCAGAATATAAAGCTGGAAGAAATGGTAGTGACTCTACTAGCTCGCTGCCTTAGTATAGTAGTAGTAGCAGTAGCAGCAGCAGCAGCAGCAGCAGTAGTAGTAGTAGTATAGTAGTAGTAGTAGTAGTAGTAGTAGTAACAGTTTTGAATTTTGCCACAAGGCAGCAATTTCAGGAGAGGGGTCAGCCCCAATTTTCAACAGGCACCTAATTTCTTGACCCAGAATGTAAAAATAGACGAAAGACTGTTAAGCTATAAATAATAATAATAATAATAATAATAATAATAATAATAATAATAATAACCCTTTCTTCTATAGAAATGACTATTATTGTTCCTGTTCTTGTTATTGTTGTTGTTGCTGCTGTTGTAGTCGTAGTTGTTGCTGTTATTGTTAAGGCGATGAGCTGGCACAATCATTAATTAACATCGTTAACATACTGGACAAAATGCTTAAAAGTCTTTCATCTGTTTTTAAATTCCGGGTTCAAATTCTACAGCGATCATCTTTGATCTCGACTTTGCCAGGCATCCTTTCGGGGATGGTGCGGGGGGGGGGTTGTTGATAAATTAAGTAACAGCTATGCACTGGGGTCGATGTAATTGACTAGTCCCCTCCCCCAAAAATTTCAGGCCCCCGAAAGGATGCAAGGCAAAGATGACCTTGGTGGAATTTGAACTCAGAACATAGCAATCTGTGAAATGCTGGTCTGCATTTCTTCCAGTGTGCTAATGATTCAGCCACCTCGCTGCCTTCTGCAGCAATAATAATAGTAAATGATAATAAATAATAAATGAACTGCTTTCATTAAAAAAAAAAAAAGAAAATCTAGGATTGAACTCATCCTCTTTGCTTATATAGCCTCCTAATTTTTTTCTTTTTTTATCTTTTTCAGCAGATCACGTGGAAATATACATGGCAGATACTGTCTGAGAATTATGGAGGGCAATCATTATTAATATGGAAGTAGCACCAGAACAACACTCACTAGAGTAACTGTTTCTCACTGGATTTAACATATACTGAACTCACTGGAGTAATATTTCCTGCAATAAATATCTCTCATTGGAGTAACACTCGCTGAAGTAATCACTTTCACTTGGATTGGAATAACATTCATTGAAGTAAACCACTTTTACTTGAGTAACACAGAAGTTGTACATTTAATTTTTTTTCCTTTCTCTATCTCTCACTCTTCTTTCACTCACTGGAGTAATTTTCATTGAATTAACACTCTCATTGGAGTATCACTTATTGAAGTAACTCTCTCTCTCTCTCTCTCTTGCATTTTCCTCCTGGGGTAATATTATCAGAGAACTGAACCAAACACAAAGTTGAGTTATTTGAGTTCAACTTCCTTTTTTTCCAATTCCCTTTTTTTTAATTTCAAAACATACCGAAATCTAAAAACAAGAAAGTCTCTTTAAAAATTGAATAATCTAACAAATATATAAAAAAAAATACCACAAGAAGTCTTACAAATATATGTTTATACAAAATCTTTTCATAAAAATTTAAATTTTACACTTTTATGAAACCAACTTTGTTGAGTTTTCTCTCAAAGGAATCAATCTTTGAGCAGATTATATTGCTGAGTTTACTCAGGCTCCAACAGGCTCACTGAGGCTTAAAAAGAAAACTGGCAAAATAAAAGACATTTTTAAGAATCTCCAGCACAAAATAGAATGGCAATGCAGTGGCAAAAGCTTAGTCCAGCTCAGTTCCACCAACTGCAAGAATATTGCAACTGTAAGTACTGGCATTTTCTTTTCTTTTTCTTTACCTTTTTACCATTTTTGTTTCATTAATGATTCGTTTCATCTTTATATCCTTGATTTGTTTCAGTCAGATTCTTTTAAGTCTGGTACTTTACATATTTCATTGGTCACTTTTGCCAAACCAATAAGTTACAGAGATGTAAGCAAAACCATCATTGGTTGTCCAAGCTGTTGTGGTGGTGGTGGGACAAGCAGAGGCACAGTGATGCATACATTATTTACCTTATTTACATTTGACGGATATTTGTCATCATCTTGTTTGTTGTTAACACAATGTTTCCCTTGATATACCCTCCTGCCTTCATCAGGTGTCTTGAGGAAATTTCGAACCTGGGTTCTCATTCCTAAGGTATTTTTTGATGTTTCTTCGTCTTGAGCTTACTTGGTGGAGTGCGTTTGTTAACTTGACAACAAAATCAAAGTGAGCTCTGATTGGCTGTATGCAAGCACAAATTTTGTTTCCACGAGGGTTCCGGACCCCAGCAATGAACCCATTTGCTTTATTATTATTGTTGTTGTTGTTGTTGTTATTGTTCAGGTCACTGCTTGAAATCGAACTTGGAATCTTGGGGTTAGTAGCCCACGCTCTTAACCTCAAATGCCCACAGGCATTTGGCGTAGTGGTTAAGAGCGTGGGCTACTAACCCCAAGATTCTGAGTTTGATTCCAAGCAGTGACCTTAACAATAATAATAATAATAATAATAATAATAATAATAATAATAATAATAATAATAATGATAATAATAATAATAATAGTAATAATAATAACATCGAAAAATACCTTAGGAATGAGAACCCAGGTTCGAAATTTCCCAAGACACCTGATGAAGGCTGGAGGGTATATCAGCTGAAACATATTAACAACAAACAAGATGAGGACAAATATCTGTCAAATGTAAATAATGTCAATAATGTACATAATTCTTCATCTCTTCAATACAGAATTGTACAGTGATGCATACATATACCCCCCCCACACACACACACAGACACATACATATACATATATAATGCACTTCTATACATTTTCATTTGCTTTTGCTTAACTGCCATCAACTTGAATCAAGCAAGCCCTTGGTCAGAGGAATCTCAGCTATGATTATACTGTCTTCCTATCAGACATAATGTATCTAGGACTACATTCTATCTAATGTACACTTCCATCATTAAGATGGTAGAGTGTGATAGTGGTTTTTCAAGTTAGTGGACTGAAGTATGTTTATCAATAAATATTTGTATGCAGGTGTGTCTCAACAATACTATTGGTCCTTAGTCAAAGTAATATCCTGAGGCCCCTACATAAAACCACAGCACAATAAAATAGCAATGGATTCTTCTAGATCTGTGGCAGCCACCAAGCAAGTACACTGTATGCCCAACCCATTTGATGTCAACCCACTTCAGATCACACTTGGTACTATGAGACAAACCTCCTAGGATCTAAATAAAATTTTTCATCAAAATTTTATGCTACTTTATATTCCAAATACCAAATTAATTAACCTTTCTCCTATAGGCAGAAGGCTTGAAATCTGGTGGGGTGAGGCTGGTCTAGTACATTGACCCCAGTGCACAACTAGTATTTATTCTATTGACCCTAAAAGGTTGAAAAGCAGAATCTTGGCAGAATTTGAACTCAGAATGCAGAGCTGGAAGAAATGCTGCTAAGCATTTTGCCCAGCATGTTAACGATTCTGCCAGGGTCGCTGCCTTATACCAGATTAAGTTTAATAATGATAAAATTATTTTGTTACTGAATGTTACATTTTTTTAGAAAGTAACTGAAGCAAAGGATGCATATTTCGAAACTCTGTTAGTAGCAAAATGGTTAAGACAGCACCGTGTGTGTGTGTGTGTGCATTTACTGTGGCATTTGAAGAAACTTGTTTAGTTATCAACCATCTCAATCTTTCTGCTACCAAGTTTAATATACATAAATGAATGCATGCCAATATGTTATGCATAATATTTGGTGTTGCAAACAAAAGATACAGGATTTGACATATAAATCAATACGATATCTTTATCTCGTAACTTGTAAGAAACACACACATGGCATAAACACTGACACATACATAAAAACAAACACACACACACACACACACACCTTCACACAAACATATACACACACACAAAAATACACACACGCATACTCCCTCTTTCTTTCTCTCTCTCTCTGTCCCCACTCCCTCAAAAGATAAGATTCCAGCAACGTTCTTACACCTTTTTGAACTCTTTAAACAATTACATGGCACATTTCAAACGATCCCTTAATGTACACAGCTTCAGATATAAAACAAAGAACACACATCAAACAGACCCCTGCCATGCACAAAAGATTTCTTATTAACCCCATGGGCAAAACATATAAATAAACTAATATTACAACATATAACAATATAAACATTGAACAGAAGAAGCGAGCTACTCTCACAAAGATAGCAAACCGTGTGAGCTGCTTTGTCCTCATGTCACCCTATATTACAATTAAGGACCACAAGTACTACTTATTTTCATCATTGTTATCTTTTTTATAACCACTTTTTATACAGGTATGAGTTGGAGGGGTTATCAAGATCTATCTGGTTATCAGTTTATTTCTTGTCTGGAGCCACTGCTCTCCTTTGGGGTTTATACAGCACTATTGACATTCCTTTGATATTGCTGCACCTCTTATGTGTCCATAGCTTACACTGGGTACATCTTATGGAGTTTCTACCTATGCCTTTCCCACAGATTGAGCAGGGCCATCTACCTGAAGGGGTTTGTGATTTGTTTGCCTTCCTACTTATTAAGACTTTGGTTTTTGCTAGATTGACTCTAAGGCCCTATTCTGATAGTGACTTAGCTATTAGAGCAAGGTCATCTGCATAGAGAAGCTCCCAGTGGCATCCTCTCTTGAATTCCACTGTTATTGCCTGGAGGACCATGATGAATAAGAGGGGGCTGAGGACTGATCCTTGGTGGACCCCTACCCCTACCCAGAATTCTTCACTATACTCATTGCCAACCCTCACCTTACTGACAGCATCCCTGTACATGGCTTGTACAGCTCTCACTAACCACTTGTCTATCCCTAGTTTCTGCATTGACCACCAGATAAGGGATCGGTGGACCCTGTCAAAGGCTTTCTCCATGTCAACGAAAGCCAGGTACAGGAGTTTATCTTTCACTACGTATTTCTCCTGCAGCTTTCTTACCAGAAATTTAGCATCAGTGGTGCTTTTCCTTGCTGCATCTCGTCTAAACTAACTCTCTTTCTCTAATTAGTTGGGCTATGATAGCAAATCCTCATACCTCCTGATCCCTTGTCATGTCCTCAGTGAGGCCCAGCGTCCAAAGATCCTTTCTCACCACTTCATCGCAAATCTTCTTGGGTCTTCTCCTTCCACAGGTACCCTCCACAATCAGAGCTCAGCACTTCTTTATGCAACTGTCCTCGTCCATACGCATCACATGACCAAACCAGCGCAATCCTGTCTCTTGCACACATCTGATGCCTCTTACTCACAGGTTTCCTCTGTGCATGAGAGGCATCGTGTGTGTGTGGATCTGACCAGACCTATTGAGGCTAGTTCTCAATAGGTTGATGCCCTATGCAGAACTCACATTTATTTTGAATAAATAAACCATGGGAAGTATACACACTTACATACATACATATATATACATACATACATACATATGTATACACACACATATACATACATACATACATACATATGTATATATATATATATATATATAAATGTACACACACTCATACACATACACATGTAGGTATGAATATTTATATTTATATGTTCATGTATGTATATGTGTGTGTATACATGTGTATGTATTTGTATTTGTAAACATATGTATTCCAATAACGATCTGTTGTCAATTCTTGGTGGAACCATTTAACTTGTGTTATATCACTTATGGCTCTGTGGAAAGACACGATTATCACATCCCATATATCAAATATGAATTAGTGGGCTAGCCTTGTTCATAATTTATTTCGAGTTATCTCTTCACATACGCACAGACACATGTGTATGTATATACCTATATGTGTGTGTGTGTGTATGTGTGTGTGTGTGTGTGTGTGTGTATGTATATATCAAAGAATAGTAAACAAGTTGGTTTACAATGTATGTAGTAATCAATTGGTGTGTAGTGTAGTATGTGGACCTCTTAACTTTGTGTTGTACATGTGTGTGTGTGTATGTATATATATATACATGCATATATATATAAATATATTTATATTTATATATATATATACATATATGTATAAATATATATGTATATATATATGTGTGTGTATATATATATATATATATATATATATATATGTATGTATATATATATATATATATACACATATATATATGAATATAGATATATAATGTATATATAAATATGTGTGTGTGTGTGTATGTATATATATATATATATATATATATATTATATATATATATATATATATATATATATATATCGATAGATAGATATAGATATATATGTATATATAAATGTGTGTGTGTATATGTATGTATATATATATATATATATAAACATGTGTGGGTGTGTAAACATGTATATCTATCTGCATATGTGTTTGTATTTATGTAATACATATATATTTGTAGATCTGGTCATCTATTCAACTCATGAATTGTGTAATAGTGCCAATAGATACTAGTCTCATACTGAAATACAACTAGCTCTCTCTCTCTCTCTCTCTCTCTCTCTATCCCCCCCCCCCACCTTTTCACAGATACAAAGACAGTTAAGCTGATAAGAGAAATGATACCCGCATTGTTCCTTTTGTTAAATACATCTGCTACTAATTTGCTTGCATGATAATGAAATTTATTCTTCAAGAATTATCGCAATTGACTTCATTCGACTTCTCACCCCTTTGCTAGATAATGACAGTATTATTTACATAATGGTTCTAAAAAGTTGTGCTTAAGAAGATAATCACATTTGTCAATATATTTATTATCAGGCCTTAATACTCAATGGGATTTAGTATCTTTGCCGGTTCCATGTTAATATATTTTCTATTGCTTGCACTATTTTCTCTTGACTATTTTCACCAGTGCTATCTGAAATTGTTATTACTGGTCTTCTTCTGCTCTGGATACTTTTCTGATATATATATATATATATATATATATATAATATATATATATATATAATATATATATATATATATATACACATATATATATATATATATTTATATGTGTATATCTATCTATCTATCTATCTATCTATCTATCTCTCTCTCTCTCTCTCTCTCTCTCTATATATATATATATATATATATCATATATATATATATGTATGTATCTGTATATCTGTATCCATATATATATATATATATATATATATACATACATGCATATGTGTGTACATGCATAAACAGTTTTATATATATATAGATATTCATACTTACACAGACACACACACACAAATGTGTGTGTGTGTATACATGAGCCTGGTGCAGCTGTTTATCTGGTTTACCAGTTCCAGTCAAATTGTCTAAATCATGCCAACATGGTAAATGGGCA
This sequence comes from Octopus sinensis, assembly GCF_006345805.1. NCBI lineage: Eukaryota > Metazoa > Mollusca > Cephalopoda > Octopoda > Octopodidae > Octopus > Octopus sinensis. The sequence continues at coordinate 8,283,731 of NC_043013.1, forward strand.
TTAAATGACGATGATATTCATATATACACATACATATGTACATACATATTTATATATATATATATATTTATACATGTATGTGTATGTGTGTCATTGTCATCGTTTAACATCTGCCTTCCATATATATATATAGTCGCCATGATAGATCGTTAGCCACTACACACATTTTTTCTCTCCTTGTTTTTTTCTGTGTCCCTTTCTGTAGAAGAGCATAGGCTCGAAACGTAAAAGACTTTTTCTCTTCCTGAGCGTTATACTAATACATCTGTTTGTTTTGTACACCACCTGTCTTCGTCTTTTGTTTTTTTTTTGTAAACTCTCCCTATATATATATATATATATATATACACATACACACACACACACACACATATATATATATAGGTGCAGGAGTGGCTGTGTGTAAGAAGTTTGCTACCAAGCACATGGTTCCCAGTTCAGTCCCACTGTGTGGCACCATGGGCAAGTGTCTTCTGCTATAGCCTTGGACCAACTAAACACTTGTGAGTGGATTTGGTAGATAGAAACTGAAAGAAGCTCGTATGTGTGTATATATATATGTATATGTATATGTTTGTGTGTCTGTGTTTGTCCCCACACCACCATATGTACGTATTAGGGGTTCCAGATGAACCTACCTTTCGGCAGGAAACACAGATGCGGGCAGCGACGTCGAACTCTCTTGTTGACCAAGTGCCACATATCAAAAGGTGGGGGGTGGGTTCACATACTAGTG
>NC_043013.1:8299466-8359466 GCF_006345805.1 Octopus sinensis
TCAAGAAGCTTGTTTCTCAACCATATGGGCTTGGGTTCAATCTCACTGTGCAGTACCTTGAGATGATGCCTTCTACTATTGCTGACGAGAGCCTTATGAATGAATTTGGAAAATAGAAACTAAAAGAAGCCCATCTCTCTGTCTCTGTCTGTCTGTCTGTCTCTCTCTCTCTCTCTCTCTCGCCCTCTCTCTCTCGCATACACACACACATCTATCTATTTATATCAATGTTTGTTTTTATGTTTAGTTATAATAAGGATTTTACATTTATCTGATGGGTTACTCTATAGTTTTGTAGGGTACAAATTTGGCTTAGCAAGCTGATACTTCGAAGTCACTGTCAACAATATTCTTGTATAAGAATAATAAATATCTACTTATCTATCTACTTATCTATCAATATGTGCATGCGTGCGTGTGTGTGTGTGTGTGTGTGCATGAACATACCATTGTCTTGATGTCATGTGATGGTTGTAAATGAACATCACTGTCATACAAGTGGGGTTGTTTGTTTCTAGTCTTCAGCGAAAAACATGTCTAGCAAGGAGGGAAATATTACCTTGCTTGAAAACAAGTGAAGGTTGTTGACAGGAAGGGCATCTAGCTATAGAAAATCTGCTTTAGCAAATTCTGTCTAGCCCATGCTAGCGTGGAAAAGTGGACATTAAAATGGTGATTCTCCCCACCTCATTGTCACTTCAGATCCCCACTGCCCGACTGTAATTATTATCATAGCTTGCTTATGAACCACATGGTTCTGGGTTCAGTCCCACTGCGTGGCACCTTGGGCAAGTGTACATAGGCGTAGGAGTGGCTGTGTGGTAAGTAGCTTGCTTACCAACCTCATAGTCCCGGGTTCAGTCCCACTGCATGGCACCTTGGGCAAGTGTCTTCTACTATAGCTTCGAACTGACCAAAGCCTTGTGAGTGGATATGGTAGATGGGAACTGAAAGAAGCCCATCGTATATATGTATATATATATGTGTATGTGCGTATATGTTTGTGTTTGTCCCCCCATATCACTTGACAACCGATGTGGTGTGTTTATGTCCCCATAACTTAGCAGTTCGGCAAAAGAGACCAATAGAATAAGTACTAGGCTTACAAAGAATAAGTTCTAGGGGGCGATTTGTTCGACTGAAGGTGGTGCTCCAGCATGGCCATAGTCAAATGACTGAAACAAGTAAAAGAGTAAAAGAGAATATACCACTAGACCAGTGATTCTCAACTATTTTTTGCCTATGGACATCTTGGAGGTGTGTGGCTTAGTGGTTAGGGTGTTGGACTCATGATCGTAAGATTGTGCTTTCAATTCCTGGACTGGGTGACGCGTTATGTTCTTGAGCAAAACACTACATTTCATGTTGCTCCAGTCCACTCACCTGTCAAAAATGAGTAATCCTACAATGGATTGGCGTCATGTACAGAAGGGTAAATATATGCCCTGAAAATCAGGAAACTGGCCTATATGAGTTGGTATGAATCAAGGAGGAATCTTTACCTTTACCTTACCTATGGACCCCTTGTGGTTCCTATTTTACTGAAATGGACCCTCATAGGTATTCGATGTTTAAAAAAATCCTATTACATTTTCATAACTAAATATTATTAGTAATGGACAGTTGTGTAAAGAAGTGCCGATCTCTGTAGAGGGAACCTGTGGTAGAGGTAGACCCAGGAAGACATGGGATGAGCTGGTGAAGCAGATCTTTGAAATTTGGGCCTCGCAGAGGCAATGGCTAGTGACTGAGTCCTTTGGTGATATGCTGTGCTTGAGAAGATCCATCAAGCCAAGCGAAATCACGGTTGTGGCTGATACTGAAGTCACGTAACTGGCACCCATGCTGGTGGCACGTAAAAGGCACCTTTCAAGCGTTGGACCTCACAGAGGCAAAGTGGCCAATGCCAGTGGCATGTGAAAAGCACCTTTTGAATGTTGGGCCTCATGGAGGCAATGATGAATGACCAAGACCTTTGGAATTATGCTGCGCTTGGGAAGAAGACCCATCAAAGCAAGTAGAATCGCAGTTATGGCAGGTGTCAGGTATCACAGGTGTCACACAAATGGCACCTGTGATGGTGGCATGTAAAAGCACCCATTATGCTGTCGGAGTAGTTGTCATTAGGAAGGGCATCCAGCCGTAGAAACCATGCCAAATCAGACTGGAGTCTGGTGCAGCCTTCCAGCTTGCAAGCCCTGATCAAACCGTCCAACTCATGCCAGCATGGACAACGGACGTTAAATGATGATGATGATGATGATGATGATGATGAACCAATGTATTGCCCTTGAATTTTAACAAAAAATCTTATGTGGAACCCCAAGGGCCTTATGAACCCTGATTGAGATCCACTGCACTAGACTATCTTAAGTAATAGCATAGTTAGTGGTGGTGGTGGTGGTGGTGGGGAGGATGGTAGTTATGGCAGTGGTGTGTTGGCAGTGTTGTAGTGATAATGGTGATAGTATTGGCATGGTGGTGGTGTCCTGGTGGTTGTAGCAATAGTAGTTGTGGGCTGTGGTGGTAGCATTTCTTTAAGATAAAGTAAGAAATATTAGATGGTGTACTGTGCATAACAGAGGACGGGAGAGTTGTGAATGGAACACTTTTTGATCATAGATCTGCTCACTCAAGCCTGATCTCTGGTTAAAATTAAAAAAATAACTAACAAAAATGATGAAACAAAAAAAAAAACAAGAACCTGTTGTTTCTTTTTATGAACTAAGAAAAATAGTGCTTTCATGTAGTTGTAAATGAATGAGTGTCGTTTCGTTAAAAGATCTTAAATTATTAAATTCTTGACATAAAATCAAAAGAAAAAGAAATTTAATTTAAATTTATTGTATTTGATCTTTTCAATATGATATCTTGGCATTTCACATCAATTGTGGAATGAAAGAATAAAAATGACAGTCAGGAATATGAAAATAATCAAGAGTCTTTTACGTTCTCCCAAGAGACGTCATTTAGCTCTGGTTTAAAACAACTGTTACTTTTGACAGTGTCAATACACTGATGGTATACTGTATCGGGCTAAGTCTTACACAACCATTTTGGAAGATTCCATTTGTGGCCTCACCTTAGATAGATAGACTAACCCTTTAACATTCAGATTACTCTGTCAAATGCATTGCTTATTTATTCAGATTGTTTTGAATTAATCATGCATTAGCTCATAGCCTCAAAATCTTGATGGTGTGATTGTATATTTTTAAAATGACACTGTAAGGTAGGTGTGAAAGGCCTGATCTGGCCAGTTTGAACATAAAACTGGTAGAATATTTGGGCTGGATATGACTGGTTTAAATGCCAATGGGTTAGTGTTGAAATATCAAACACATTTGGCTTTTCTGGCCAGATTAACCCTTTTGATACCAACCCACCTGAAACCGCCATTGGTTCTATGATACAAATTCCCAGTATTGCTATTTAGGCACAGGAGTGGCTATGTGGTAAGTAGCTTCCTTACCAACCACATGGTTCCGGGTTCAGTCCCACTGCGTGGCACCTTGGGCAAGTGTCTTCTACTGTAGCCTTGGGTCAACCAAAGCCTTGTGAGTGGATTTGGTAGACAAAAACTGAAAGAAGCCCGTCGTATATATGTATATATATATGTATGTGTGCGTATGTGTTTGTGTGTCTGTATTTGTCCCACCCCTAACATCGCTTGACAACCGATGCTGGTGTGTTTACATCCCCGTAACTTAGAGGTTTGGCAAGAGAGTCCGATAGAATAAGTACTAGGCTTACAAAGAATAAGTCCTGAAGTCAATTTGGTCGAATAAAAGCGGTGCTCCAGCATGGCCACAGTCAAATGACTGAAACAAGTAAAAGAGTAAAAGAGTATTTAAGATATCTAAACCAGGCTGATCTGCCGGTCCTGTTGTTAGAAGGCAGTAGGGGTTTGCTCCCCCGCTTGCAGTATATCGGATGCAGGTTGCACCATTAACCAGCTCTAGGAAATATCTTCTTGGGGTTAAAAATTGCAGTAATGTCTGTTCCTACGGAATAGCCACATTGAGTGGCAACAAACATTACTTGCCTGTACATAGAACTTGGTGCAATCCTCTGACTTGTTGGTTGGGTAATATAGTCGTGGCTGGAATGTCTGTGGCCATAGGTCTGTTGAATCAGGTTTGACCTGGAGTTAAACAACAGCATCAACAAAAGTACAACACATAGCATGAGAGACATTTGAACATTTGGTGGTGGTGTAGACGGTAGTGGGGATATTTCATTGATATTCATCACTACCATGACCATCACCATCAACATCACAACAACAATAACACTACCTTGGTTACTATCTGTACCAAGATATTACAGCACGTGAGACTGTCAACTAGAAAAACACTTATCTCTCTTAGACTCTGTGAAATCACTTTCCTAAGCAACAAAACCAAAGAACAACAGAACTTTTCTACAGAATCAGTTTCCTTGTTAGTGATATGGCATTGGTATCTGCCATTCATTGGTCAATTCTAAAGAACCTTTTCACTTATCATTCTATTTTTGTTTCTATTTCTTTTTTCTTTTTAACCGATTCTATTAGTTTTAGCTTTTCCTGCAGTGCCTGTGGACTTTTTATTGCACCATTCTGCTGTTTATAGCGATTTAAATTACCACTCTCATAGTCCAAAATCTATCAATTGCTTCTTTCTCTTTTTTTCCCATTTTCTTATCAAAAAGTCAATGATAAGGCAACAATGCCAAACTGGATCTTTTATGGCGATTCAATTATTCCTTTCTGCAGAGAAACTGTAGAATCTTTGACCGTTTTGGTTTGAGATCGGCAGTAAAATGTTTCCCATATATTTACTTTGAGTTTGGCAGAAAAATTCGTTTTAGCATCCAAATGATTTTGTTATGTAAACTTGGTAGTGATCTATATGTTGTGACTTATTATATTCATCATCTACTCAATGACTCTATCTTTTCAAACGGAACAAACCTGTTATGAATAGATTTTGAAAAATACATTTTTTTTTGCTTTCAGTTTCTCCCAAGAAAGTTAAGGAGGTTATGCAAGAATTTAGTCCCAATGGAGTCCTTTCAAGGTACAATCCTGATCAGGTAAGCTCAACAATTTCTTCTTCTTCTTCTTCTCCTCCTCCTCCTCCTCCTCCTCCTCCTCCTCCTCCTCTCCTCCTCCTCCTCCTCCTCCTCCTCCTCTTTCCCCTCCACCCCTCATCCACTTCCACCTTCTCCTCCTCTTCTTCTTCTTCTTCTCCTCCTTCCCCTCCACCCCTCCTCCTCTTCCACCTTCTCCTCTTCTTCTTCTTCTACTTCCTCTTCTTCTCATTATTATTATTATTATTATTATTGAGTGAGAGAGCAGTTCATGCCATCAAAGTGACACTGGGTTAAAATATACGAAACCCAATATACCCATCATGACTACTCGTCTGATAAGGGTACACCAGGCACATGCATCACAACCATATGTGTGCGACATGGTGATCTCATATCAAGATAAACAGCACATGACCTTGCAGGTGGGGCCCAGTTAGAATTTTCTTCAGGCTGAGTAGCCCATCCCACTCAAAAGGTCCCTGAATAAGGGTTGTTTAAGGATGTTGAAAGAACCACCCATGTTTCCAGAGGTGAATTATTCAAACCCCAAAGAATCCCTCTCAACACATGGCTATGATGCTCCCCCACTACTTCTGCTCATGATCAGAGATGCACATATCGTCAGCCACTAAGGGACATGCTCAACTGGTTAAGGTCAAACAACTGACAAGTAAATCTGTGGTATTGAGCAGAATATTTGCTGTAGCCCATCTTTTATACCAAGACAAAACAATGTACATGATAACACTTCCAATCAGTTAAGATCAGAAGCCATGAGAGCCACTGCCTGGTACTGCATCAGGGCATTTATTATTATTATTTTTTTTTTCTTCTTCTTTCAAATTTTCCACTCACAAAGTTTTGGTTGTCCTGAGGTTATAGTAGAACACACTTACCCATGGTGTCACGCAGTGTGACTGAACCCAGAGCCATGTGGTTGGGAAGCAAGCTTCTTAACACTCGGACATGCCTGCTTGCGTAGATCTGATGTACTACAGTTAGGTAATTGAAGAATATTTATTTGAGTTGCCTAGCGATAGACCATCACATTCTTATAATGGCAGTAGTGGATGAGATTGGGTGATGAGCATGCTGTTCTAAAATTATGTGATTAAATGATTCAGCTGTGACATTGATCTAATTAAGTGACGATGTAAACATTTCCTTCATTACAATACCTTCGTTAATTTTACACCCCACCCATCCCCAATCCCAACATAGGCAGATGAGGATTACTAGAAACAATTTATAAACCTATAAACAGCTTCTACCCAACTTGAAGCTCGTTATATTTCATTAATTTTGTAAGATTTCAGTTCCAAGATATCAATTAGTGACCTTCATTTTTAATTGGATTCTAAAACACATGGTGAGTTTCATTTGAATGGCGCCATATAGTTTGCTGACAGGGGTTTTGGTTGTTATATCAAGTATGCAATAGAAATTAGAGATTTCTCCAATCACCGATACTTCTCTCAACACACAATGTCAACCCGTTTCGAAACTCACCGTTCTACAAGTAACCTTAGGGGTTTAATTCTTAAAAGGTCATTTGATGACATTCTTTTGTATGTTTCCTTTCAACTGTCAACACTTGTGAAAATATAACTGGAAGCTGCAAATGGTTTCTGTTTGTAGAGATAAGAATTGTATGGGTTCAGTAAAATAAGGCTTCAGTGAAGCAAGTATTGGGATAAACCTCTTTATTATCAAGGATTTAAAAAAAAAAATACAGGTAAATAAATTTAATCAGTAGTCCCAGGTGTGGCTGTGTGGTAAGAAGTTCGCATCCCAACCACATTGTTCCAGCTTCAGTCCCATTGTGTAGCACTTTGGACAAGTGTCTTCTACTATAGCCTTGGGCTTTGTGAGTGAATTTGATAGACGGAGACTGAAAGAAGCCCTTTGTATATTTGTGTGTGTGTGTGTGTGAGCAAAGGTGAGTGACTTGGCAGTTATGGTATTCAGCTCACAATTCTATAGATATACAAGTGTGTGTGTGTGTGTATATATATATATATATATATATGAAGAGCTCCGCTCGAAATGTCAAACCCTCCTTCTTCCCTGAGCGTCCAATAATACTTTATTTGTTCCACATCCTTGCATTGTTGTCTTTTTGTTTTCTTGTTTGGATTAACTTTATATATATATATATATATATAACAATTTAATAAATAAAACATATGCATACATACATACATATATGTACATACCTACATCTATATGTATATATACATGCATATATGGGTACAGGACACCACAAATAAACGTAGAACACAACGAGAAACGAAAACATAAAATCAAACAAGGAAACAGTCTTTTTTTAACAACGAAAAAACAGAGTACAAGACAAACAATACAAGGAACATTCCCCTTCTTCAGCTGCCCCTGTTTCGACTCAATGCGTGTTTCGACACATGTATAGGGGTAGTTTTAAAATATGTTCAAAAGAAGTGGACTAAATCATAAGATCATAGTAGATCTAACAGCTGACTGATTGATATCTAGCAGGTATGACATTGCCCGCCTACTGAAATTACTGAATAGCTGATCTAACAATATAGAACTGCTATTTAAATCATAAATGAGTTCTATAAGACAGGTTTAACTAGTTTATGTAGTTTGTCTTTAAGTATTTGGTTGGCTTTCTCTGGGTGTGGTGTTGCTGGAGAAGTTGATGGTGGGGGAAGAATGGAGCTCTTAGTGATGTTGGTGAAATATCACAATAAGATTTAATCAGATTTTAAAATATGTTCAAATTATTTTATCCTTTTGTTCTTTTACATTGGACTCTGGCCATTCTGGGGGTCCAGTTTTAAGACTTTGATTCATCATATTACTCTTAAGAAGTCTTGTATTGGTGTGTATATATATATATAATTATTATTTGAGGGAATAAAATCCAAACTTACAAGGAAAAAGAATTCAATTTAGAAATACTAAATCAAATTCCACACAATATAATATATATATATATATATAAAATATTAGAAAAAAACACCTTTTATCAATTCAAAAGGAATAATTAAATTACACCATCTAGAAAATTACATATAATAGAAAAGTTAAAATTAAAATAACAATTAAAAAGTAAAGATTAAGTAAATTACAAAAATAATATTATGTACATAATAGGTAGGAAAACGTATGTTATTTTTGTAATTTACTTAATCTTTACTTTTTAATTGTTATTTTAATTTTAACTTTTCTATTATATGTAATTTTCTAGATGGTGTAATTTAGTTATTCGTTTTGAATTGATAAAAAGTGATTTTTTCTAATATTTTATATATATATATATATATATATATATATATATATATATATATATATATATATATATATATATATATATATATATATATATATATATATATATATATATATATTATATATATATATATATAGATACATATATATACATACATATATATACACACACATATAGGGCAAATAAGAAAATGGAGATGATAATCAATCAATGAACATCAGCCTGTAGACATTCATTTATATTTAGTTATTAATTGATTGCAATCATGTGTATAAGTAATTAAAATAAACAAATGGAAATAAGTAAATAAACAAGTAAATAAATAGATAAATGAAAATAAACAAATGAATAAAAAATAAATGAGTGAAAAAATATTTTCTTACAGCTGTTTCTGTTATGGGGTTTTTTCCCCCATTTATTCTTAGTCATTTGCTTATTTTCATTTATCTATTTATTTAATTGTTTATTTACTTATTTCCATTTGTTTATTTTGATTACTTATACATATGACTGCAATCAATTAATAAATAGAGTGGTTGGCGTTAGGAAGGGCATCCAGCCGTAGAAACACTGCCAGGTCTAACTGGGCATGACGAAGCCTTCCAGCTTCACAGACCCCAGTTGAACTGTCCAACCCATGCTAGCATGGAAAGCGGATGCTAAATGATGATGATGATGATATAAATGAATTTCTACAGGCTGATGTTTGTTGATTGATTATCCTCTCCATTTTCTTATTTGTCTTATAAATTCTGGGTAAATTTCTGTTTTACCCCCACTCATACCTAGTATTCACTTGTGATACTGCCCTGCAATAGTAAGCACTTGGATGTAAATAGTAGTATATTGGATATTTATTATCCCTTAGATGGTTGCATAACCTCTAACTCATACATACATACATAGTGAGAATTTACAAAAAAAAACATGTTGGTGCCAAGCACCTGTAACCTCATATCCTTACTTATGGTATAGTAGCCAGGCGGCGAGCTGGCGGAAATGTTAGCATGCTGGACGAAATGCTAAGCGGTATTTCGTCTGCCGCTCCGTTCTGAGTTCAAATTCCGCCGAGGTCGACTTTACCTTTCATCCTTTCGGGGTCGATAAATTAAGTACCAGTTACACACTGGGGTCGATATAATCGATATAATTGTTTAAGGATGTTGAACGAACCACCCCTGTTTCCAAAGGTGAATTATCCAAACCTTCAAGAATTCCTTTCAACACATGGCTATGACGCTCCCCCACTACTTCTGCTCATGATCAGAGATGCACATATCGTCAGCCACTAAGGGACATGCTCAACTGGTTAAGGTCATACAACTGACAAGCAAATCTGTGGTATTGAGCAGAATATTTGCTGTAGCCCATCTTTTATACCAAGACAAAACAATGTACATGATAACACTTCCAATCAGTTAAGATCAGAAGCCATGAGAGCTACTGCCTGGTACTGAATCAGGGCATTTATAATTATCATCATCATCATCATCAACATCATCATCATTATTACTACTATTATTATTATCATCATCATTATCATCATTGTCATCATCATCATCATCATCATCATCATCATCATTATTATTATACCAAAGAAAACTGCTTTTATAAATAATATTTGTTTACATTTTCTTTTTTTTTTGTCTTTTCTAGCCAATCGACTATGAAGGATTTTTGATATTTATGCAGACGTACTTAGACATGAAAGAGGCTCCTGAAGAACTATGCAAAGCTCTATTTCAGTCCTTTATGAAATCAGGTAAAAGTAGCTTACGAGATGAACTTTGCTTTGAGTATTCACCCATGTGTCTACATGTCTTGATTGATAGCAATTTAAATATTTATTTCCCTTTAGAAATATAAAGCATTTTGACTAATTTGAGGTTCAGACCTCTTCGGTGATCTTTCTAGAGATTGTATTTCTAAATGTACTTCTAAATGTACTTTATGAGAACAGTTGATTATTGGTTTTGATATTGGTTTCTTTTATTGGCATGAAGTGTCCTTAGAGAAAGTTGAATCAAAGATTTAAATGTACTTGGATAACTAGAGATTGAAGGCTATGGACAGTTCTGGGAGGATCGGTGGAATTAGTGGATAATTTCTGTTAATTAGTAGAATGATTAGTGTTGAAGATGGATATAATGATAGCATGATGGCTATTGTAGATTAAGACTAATGGGAGGTGAAGTTAAGTTTAAAGCTTTGCTATATCTATTGAATGACAAAGGATTTCCTTCTCAATGCTATGAGTAAATTATATAAATAAATTATAGGAGTTTTATGTGAGAAAGATATTACTATGTGTTAGTATTACAGAAAGGCAGTACTGTATGATATTGAATGTAGAGGATTAAAGTGGCAAAATGACTGGATTGTGAATGTAATTTACCCCCCAAAAGGAATTAGGCAAACAGCTGACATCAAAAGCATTTGTTAAATATAACTAAGATACATAAGGAACATACTGAGTGAACCCTACAGGTCTATGAAAAATTTCTGGATTTCTGTGACATTTATATTAAAATTTTATTATAGTAAGAACAATGATGTTCACCGTTTTTGAAATAATAAGCTATTAATAAAGGGTGATTCTTTTTTTATTTTATATATCTGTAAATTTTCTCTGAGTGAAATTAAAAATGTCATTGAAGGTAATAGTTTCTGAGACCAGCTATCTAGTTGACTACAATAAACTAGACTTCTGGCACTCAAGCTTATTTTGTCATAGAACCATTATGTGGTTTTCCAAAAAATCACAGAATCCATATCTATATTTTAAGGGCAACTCCTACCATCCCAAATTTAATGAAATAAAAACCCTATAGATTTATGAGTAGGTTTAGGTAACCACATAGATTTTGTAGAAGGCTTAGGTGACCCTATAAATTTATTAGTATGTTTAGGTAACCACATAGATTTAGTAGAAGGCTTAGGTGACCCTATAGATTTATGAGTAGGTTTAGGTAACCACATAGATTTTGTAGAGGGCTTAGGTGACCATATAAATTTATGAGTAGGTTTAGGTAACCATGTACAGCAGTCATGGGCAAACTATGGCCCAAGGAACTTTCTACTTTTAGTAGAGTGGCTCTGCCTTATAATAAGCCATGTCACATGCAGCTGGCTTTCACATTAGCTTGCAAGATAGTTAGTTTAACAGAAATTTATATAGAACAGTAGAGTAGCTATGATAAATAGACTGCAAGTTCTGAAAAAAGATGGCAGCTCTTTTTCCTCACCAACAGTGGACCATCGTGTTTCTGAATCAAACAGCGACTGAGTTTGACTCAAGCCATGAATACAGCAAAAGCTCAACAGCACGCCACTGTTCAAGAACTGTTGGGGCTTTTCTGACTAGGGTGAGTTGTATTTTCAGACCAGGAAAAGTTCTCTGCTATTTGCACTGGATGAAAGTACTATCCTGAGAGACATATCTGGTGGCTAGCATTTGTTAAGAGAATATTCCCCCAAACGAGTAAGTAAATACCAAAGCGAGTAGCTTTATTAAAAGCCGAAACCAATTTATCTTATAGGAGTAAGACTAGTTAAAAGGATTCGCCAATCTAATTCAACCCTGCTTAAAACAGGTGCTGATGTTCAAGGTGTCCAAGGTTCAATTCTTATCAAAGACGCGGTGTGCTACCTGTCACTTGTGGAAGGAGGAAGTCCCGGAGAAAAGCTGGAATGTAAGTATGGGTTTCTGTGTTCAGGAATGGTTTCTTTTTTTAACACTTTTCAGATTGTATTTTGTTTCAGTTTGGGAAGCTTTCTTTTTGCTTGGGATTGGAGGGGGGGGGGTAGGTAGGTTATGCAAATTATTTTAGGGCTTGCTTCCTCCACCTCCCCTCCATACACACATAGACAAAGAATTTTATATTCTCTGAACCTCTAAACTTTGTCTCCCCAAAATTCCTTCTTTCATCAGATATGACTGAACAGATTTCTTTGTGTCTTTTTCCTTTGTTTTGGCTGGAAAGAGTTAGAATAGTATATCTTACTAAGAAAGTAGATATTAGTTCATTTAACACACACACACACACACACACACACACACACACACACGATGATATTTCATTATTTATACAGCCACATGTACATGCATAAACACAACTTGTGTGTGTATGTGTGCGTTATATAAAAAGATATATATACAATTATATATATATTATATATATAATAGGCGCAAGAGTGGCTGTGTGGTAAGTAGCTTGCTAACCAACCACATGGTTCCGGGTTCAGTCCCACTGCGTGGCACCTTGGGCAAGTGTCTTCTGCTCTGGCCCCGGGCCGACCAATGCCTTGTGAGTGGATCTGGTAGACGGAAACTGAAAGAAGCCTGTCGTATATATGTATATATATATAAGTGTGTGTGTGTATATGTTTGTGTGTCTGTGTTTGTCCCCCTAGCATTGCTTGACAACCGATGCTGGTGTGCTTATGTCCCCGTTACTTAGCAGTTCGGCAAAAGAGACCGATAGAATAAGTACTGGGCTTACAAAAGAATAAGTCCCGGGGTCGATTTGCTCGACTAAAGGCGGTGCTCCAGCATGGCCACAGTCAAATGACTGAAACAAGTAAAAGAGAAAGTGAATATATACATCTACATATATCATATACATTTATGTGTGTGTGTATGCATTCATAAGATACACCAAGTTCAATATTAAACATTAGAACTTCATGACAGCACATCTTACATGGGTCACACATGCACCACACTTTTCAGTTTGCTAACTATGCAGCTGAATCAAGATTGTTTTCTGGTACATCATTTTACAGAACTCAATATAACTATCAATAAGAAAACTCTTACAATACACACTACCATCAAATATAATGCCTTAGGCAATGCATGGTACTTATCCATGATATTTTATCTCAACAAATATCTTATCACCATACTTTATCCACAACATATAGTAGTGTAACATACAGAGGACAAGCCAATAAAACAGCCACTACATGGTCACTTCACTTGCTAGAAGCAGCAGCCAAATCACATTACTTTGTTCATAAATTATAATAATACAGAAGGTGCATGGCTCAGTAGTGAGAGCATTGGGCTCACAATCATGAGGTAGTAAGTTCGATTCTCGAACTTGGGTTGTGTTCTTGAGTAAGACACTTTATTTCATGTTGCTCTGGTTCACTCAGCTGTAGAAATGAATTCTGACATCACTGTTGCTAAGCTGTATCAACCTTTGCCTTCTCCTTGTATAGCAACGGTGACTTGGAGAGCGGAAGCCGATATGCGTGGGTGACTGCTGGTCTAATATAAACAACCTTGCCCAGATTTGTGCTCTGGAGGGGAACTTTCTGGCTGCAATCCAATGATCGTTCATGACCAAAAGGGGTCTCTACTTTATAATAATACAATATACAAAGAACAAACCAATAAAAAAAGTTGCTACATGGTCACTGACTTGCTAGAAACAAGAGTCAAATCACACATTACTTTGTTCGTAACATGCAACGAAAAATCAATAGAAAAGTCACTACATGGTTACTTAACTTGCTAGAAACAGTAGCTAAATTGCACCACATCTAAAAAAAAGAAGAAGAAAAAAGACATTTTGGGTATATAACTTATGTACACTATATCGAAGAGAAACATACAAACAAAAAATGGATTCTTAGACTTGAAATCTCTTTAATCTTCTGTTTGCTTCAAGGCAGTCTTTTTATATTAATACATAAATACATACATACATACATCATCATCATCATCATCATCATCATCATCATCATCATCATATCATCATCATCATCATCATCATCATCGTTTAGCGTCCGCTTTCCATGCTAGCATGGGTTGGACGGTTCAACTGGGGTCTGTGAAGCCAGAAGGCTGCATCAGGCCCAGTCTGATCTGGCAATGTTTCTACGGCTGGATGCCCTTCCTAACGCCAACCACTCCGTGAGTGTAGTGGGTGCTTTTTACGTGCCACCCGCACAGGTGCCAGACGGAGCTGGCAAATAGCCACGGACGGATGGTGCTTTTTACGTGCCACCGGCACGGGGGCCAGGTGAGGCTGGCAACGGCCACGATCGGATGGTGCTTTTTACGTACCACCGGCACGGGGGCCAGTCGAGGCTGGCGATGGCCACGAACGGATGGTGCTTTTACGTGCCACCGGCACGGGGGCCAGGCGAGGCTGGCAACGGCCACGAACTATATATATATATATATATATATATATATATATAAAACATATTTCTATTATATATATATATTTATAATATTTTTGTGTGTGTTATATTTCCAAATGTTTTATGTTCCAGGCTTTAGAATATAAATTATCGTTAAGTTCACAGCAGTATTGTTCTTTCTAGTTTCTCATGGCTTTTTCTTTTTTTTTTTTCTTTTTATACCATGTGAAAGATGTATGTTGGAATGACAAGATTGAAACTAGCTTTTGAAAGTAGTAAGAGAGAAGCACACATGATTCCGTTGCCATATTCCTTGCGTCTTTTGGTCATTTCTGTTCTTGTTTTGTATCTTACAGTCTCTTACAGTCTCTTAACGGTCTCATGAATGTAAATGCCCACAACCTGTAAACTCTGTTGTTTACAAAAATAAGCAGGTGTAGCCACACCTGCTTAATAAGCTTGCTTCCCAACTACATACTTCTGGGTTCAGTACTACTGCGTGGCACCTTGGGTAAGTGTCTCCTACAGTAGCCTCGGGTCAACCAAAGCCTTGTGAGTGGATTTGGTAGATAGAAACTGTAGCTTGCTTACTAACCACATGGTTCCGGGTTCAGTCCCACTGCGTGGCACCTTGGGCAAGTGTCTTCTACTATAGCCTCGGGCCGTCCAAAGCCTTGTGAGTGGATTTGGTAGACGGAAACTAAAAGAAGCCCGTCGTATATATGTATATATATATATGTGTGTGTGTGTATGTGTGCGTGTATGTTTGTGTGTCTGTGTTTGTCCCCCTAGCATTGCTTGACAACCGATGCTGGTGTGTTTATGTCCCCGTCACTTAGCAGTTCGGCAAAAGATACCGATAGAATAAGTACTGGGCTTACAAAGAATAAGTCCCGGGGTCGAGTTACTCGACTAAAGGCGGTGCTCCAGCATGGCCGCAGTCAACTGACTGAAACAAGTAAAAGAGTAAAAGAGAGAGTATATGTTTATGTTTGCCCCACCACCACAGCTTGACAAGTGGTGTCATGTGGAAAGCAGACGTTAAATGATGATATTGTTTATATATATGTGTGTGTATGTATGTATGTTTGTGTGTGTGTGTGTTTGTGTGTGTGTATATATATATACAAATGTACGTGTATTTTTCAATGATTACAAATAGCATGGAAAAAGTAAATAAATAGTTACCAGGCTAGCAAAAATTCACACAAGTACCAAGGATGTAACAGCCTACTTATAAAGGCACAGATTCCATGTTTTGGTGAAATGATTTTGAATAACATAGATAAATAAATAAATGGGGTTAAATGTGGGTGTTATTCAAATCTTTATACTTCAGACATATGTTTCGAAAAACACATTGGTATTATTTCAGAAGGAATAAAATGATGAAAAACAATGCATGCATTCTGTTAAAATGTCTTATTGATGTGTTTCATTTCTCTCTCTTTCCCTGATGAGAAAGTTGCATTGTTTTTCATCATTTTATTCCTTCTGGAATAATACCAATGTTTTCTTTGAAACATATGTCAGAAGTACAAAGATTTGAAAAACACCTGCATTTAATTCGTCTATTTATATATATATATATATATATATATATAATATATATATATATATATATATATATATATATATATGAAAATAGTAATGCAATACGAGAGTATTGCTTTCCAGTAAAGGATAGTCCGTGAGGGTAAAATTATACATATAAAAGTAAATAAATGGTACAACGAAGCACCGATATTTACTGGAAAATAGCGAACGTAATAAATACGACGCTAATGTATAGCTTCACTGCGTATGTACTAGTAAAGATGCGTGTGTGCAACAAACATGAAAAAAATTTGTCTTACCTCTAGGAAGAACATCTGAAATATCGGTGCTTCGTTGTACCATTTATTACTTTCATATATATATATATATATATATATATATATATAATATATATATTATATATAGATATATACATACATATATACATATATACATACATATATAAATATATATATATATATATATATATATATATACTTACATATATATATATTATATATATATATATATATATATATATATATACACGCACACACATATTTATATATATAATACACACATAGCAGGCTTCTTTCAGTTTCTATCTAACAAATATGTGTAGCCTGGTTCTATGGGCTATAGTAGGAGACACTTTTCCCAAGGTGCTCGGCAGTGGGATTGAACACAAAACCATATAAGTTGGGTTGCAAACTTCTTAACCAAACATCCGTGCCTGTCCCTACCACCCCAATACATAAAAAAAGCATGGCAGAAAAATCTCAGCTAAGGAAACACAAATATTTTCTATAGAATACCTTCAAAAGCACAAAGCTTTCTATAGAATCGATATAAATGGCTAAATATACACAGCAACTTTAACATACAATTAAAACAAAGCTTAATACCATGGCATGAAACGGATATTTATTTTCCCTTTATTTCTGTCTGTTTATAAGAAATAATATTTAATACATCTGCAGACACACATTTTTCTATATTTCTGTTTCTTCATATAAATATACCATCATGATTATGGCCATCATGATCATAGGTCTATTCTTTTTTTTTTTATATTGCTGGCATTGGTTGGATGGTTTAACAAGCTGTGATGCCTCAGAAGACCAGGTCTTGCTCCAGTGCCTCAGTTTTGCCATAATTTGTTTAGTTGGATACCCTTCTTAACTCCAACACCAACCATATATATGTAACATGCGTATGTTTTGTTTATACTGAAAGAGACAATCGGCAAGAGAAAAATAGAAAGTGGACTGTAATACATACACACATACATCACAGGAGTGGCTGAGTGGTAAGTAGCTTGCTTACCAATCACATGGTTCCAGGTTCAGTCTCACTGCATGGCACCTTGGGCAAGTGTCTTCTACTATAGCCTCGGGCCGACCAAAGCCTTGTGAGTGGATTTGGTAGGCAGAAACTGAAAGAAGCCCATCGTATTTATATATATACCAGTCCAGTACTGAATTCAATTCTTTTCTCTTTCTTTCTGTTATTCTCGCCTTCTCATTTTCTCTCTAGAAATAAACTACCTGTGTTTAGACCTGAAATAGGATAGGCACCACCAAGCTTAAAGTGCCCAAGACATATTTTATATCATAATGGCACTGCTTTGATTCCATTAAGAGCTAAGGACCCAAAAAAGGAAGTACTGGGTAGTACTTGTTTTCACCTTGCTCAGCTGTTTAGTTATTTAAGCAACTACTTCATATTGAGCTTGCTATTACAATTTATAAAAGCTGAAAAAAGTAAAGTCCCCCTTCGGTCATGAATGACCATGGGATTGCACCTGAGACACAAGCCTGGGCAAGGTTGTTTATGGAAGACCAGCAGCCGTCCATGCATACTAGCCTCCACTCTCTAACCCACTGATGTTATCCAAGAGAAAGGCAACGGCTGATACAACTTGGCACCAGTGACGTTGCAACACATTTCTACAGATGAGTGAACAGGAGAAATGCGAAATAAAGTGTCTTGCTCATGGACATAATACACATCTCAGCCCAGGAATCAAATTCACTACCTCATGATTGTGATCCTGACGCTCTCACCACTGAGTCATGTGGCTTCACCATTTATAAATCATCATAATTATTTGTTATATAAGTTCATAAATGATAATAACATAACTCACAGATAACATTATGTATATAATTCCTGCATATCTTGTGATTTGGAGACTTTGCAAGATAATCATATTGATTTTTGACTGTTATGATTAAGTTTCTACATTTACAAAATGAAGTCTCCCGGGGCAAGGCAGTAATGATAAAATTAAGTGTTTTATAGCCTCGTGAACTTTACATTCTCCAATGTCTTGAACATCTAGTCTTTAGGGATTGGATGTTTGTTTTGAGAAACCTTTTACTCAATAATGCCAGCTTTTGCTAGTCGAGGTCTTGGAAAGTTGGCTTCTTGGCCAAATAATTCAGTTTGTATCATGTAGTTAGTATTACGCGGTATCGAATGACTAACACACAAAATTCTCATATTCCTCAGTTTAACCTCAACATACTCCATGAAGGGAACTCAAAGCTCCTCTTCATAAGTAGCTTGTAATTGTAGTGATGGAAAAAATCCAATGTTGTGATGTCCATATCTTTCCTAAAGTCATCAAGGGAGTAAGTAAAATGGCTTCATGCCAGAGTTTAAACTTGTGTCACAGTTTCAGTTTACTGAGTATAAACGATACTCTTTTACTTGTTTCAGTCATTTGACTGTGGCCATGCTGGAGCACCGCCTTTAGTCGGGCAAATCGACCCCAGGACTTATTCTTTGTAAGCCTAGTACTTATCCTATCGGTCTCTTTTGCTGAACCACTAAGTTGCGGGGACATAAACACACCAGCATCGGTTGTCAAGCGACGTTGGGGGGGGGGACAAACACACACACACACACATATATATACATACATATACATATATACGACGGGCTTCTTTCAGTTTCCATCTACCAAATCCACTCACAAGGCTTTGGTCAGCCCGAGGCTATAGTAAAAGACACTTACCCAAGGTACCACGCAGTAGGACTGATCCTGGAACCATGTAGTTGGTAAGCAAGCTACTTACGACACAGCCACTCCTCCGCTTATAGTTTAACTTTTTGATACCAAACTACCTGAGATTGACCCTGGGTTATATGATACAAACTTCCAGTTTTAAAGTGATCTAAGCTAAAAGTTTCTGCTTCATGTTAGTTAATGTTCTAAACAGCTAAATAACAACATTTTGTTATGTCTTGGGTGGGTCATTATGTCAATAATAATATCAACACACACACAGGTGATGTGCAGCAATGTCTTACATTTTAGTTTTCCTGCTCAGTGTTCCTTACAGCTCTACCTTACAGCTGAATTAAAGGATTTAAAATTCAACATGGAGGTGATGCATTTTTTTTAATAAAGTGGAGCTGTTGAGTGGGTATTTTGATTTTTAGACAGCATTTTGATAACTTGGCTAGATATCATTTTAATTCGTTTTTGTATTTAACTTGTAAGATTCTTGATGAGAATTTGTCTGTAAAACGAATTTTATTGTGTCTTGGGAGAGTTAAAGATTCTTGATGTGAATTCATGTGTTGCAACAGATTTTGTTGTGTCTTGAGAGAATCGAAGATTCTTGATGTGAATTTGTATTGAAACAAATTCTGTTGTGTCTTGGGAGAGTCATCACACCAATTATTATTGGTATAATGGATCTCCCAAGATATCAAAATTTATTTCAACACATGAAAACACACCAAGAATACTGCAAGTCAAAAAGTGAAATAACAACATGGTTTTACCAAATTCTTCATTATTTTCTACCTTAACTTCAACAAAAAAAAAACAAAAATAGTGCATTTCGATATGTTACTGAAAGGATAATGGGCTTGTGGCGGTGAATTGAACTAATCCACAAGCCAATCCTGAAGAGATTTGGACCCTACTAAGAGGATTTTCTTTACCTCTACATGAAGATGATCTTCAAAAGAAGCATTGAGGGTATGGTTTCTCATAGAATTTCTCTTGAAATTAGATATATTTGTCAGGCATAACTGTGTAGTTGAGAAACTGGTATTGTATTTATCTTTTACCTTTTACTTGTTTCAGTCATTAGACTGTGGCCATGCTGGGGAACTGCCTTCAAGAAGTTTTGATCAGTCGAATTGGCCCAGTACTTTTTTTGTTTAAGCTGGGTACATATTTTATCAATCTCTTTTGCCAAACTACTAAGTTATGGGGATGTAAGCAAACCAACACTGGTTGTCAAGAAGTGGTGAGGGACAAATACAAAGACACACACAAAGTGTTGAGCTTCCTTTAGTTTCCATCTACCAAATCCACTCACAAGGCTTTAGTCAACCTGAAGATATAGTGGAAGACACTTACCCAAGGTGCCATGCAGTGGGACTGAACCTGGGACCATGTATTTGGGAAGCAAACTTCTTACCACACAACCATGCTTGTACTTTGTATTGTGGACCCAGACAATTTATTTTGTTACTGGTTTCAACCACTACGCTGTAGCTATACTATATTTTCTGCTTTCCAAACAGCATCTGTGTCTGCTATTTGCGTCATGTTAGGTTACAGAAGCTATCAACTATTTCTAGTGAATTGTCCAGGCATTTAAAAGAATCTATTTCTGGTGTTCTTTTAATACTTATTGCTCCACTGCATTTGCTACACACAAAGCTTAGCTTCTCTATCAGTCTACCTGTGATCCTACTACATCTCTTGTGTGTCCATAGATTCCACTGTATACAACATATGGAATTTATACCGAGTCCTTTTCTGCGTATCATACTGGTTGTTTCCTTGGTGATACTAGGGCCTGCCTTTTCTAAGTTTACTGTGATCCCAAGTTTTGCTTGGAATTTCTTTTCTAGTTTCACTATAGATTCATCTAGATTATCAGCATATGGTACTTACCATGGACAGGCAGCCTTAAAATCCTTTGTGGTACACTGTAGGACTGAGAGGACTAAAGATTGAACATTGATGCCTCTCCCCACACCTACTGTCATAATAAAATTGGTTTCAAATTTTTGCACAGGGCCAGCAATTTCAGGGGAGGGGCTAAGTCAATGACATCGGCCCCAGTGCTCAAAGTAAACCCAGGCAAAGCTGACTTCAGTGGAATTAGAACTGAAAACATACAGCCGAAATGCCGCTAAACATTTTGCATGGCACAAAAACAATTCTACCAGCTCACTGCCTTAAATCAATGTAATATATGGTTTCAAATTTTGGTACAAAGCCAGCATGTTTGAGGGAGGGGGTAAGTCAGTTACATTCACCTTCTCCCCCCAGCATTCAACAGGTACTTATTTTATTGACCCTGAAAAGATAAAAGCCAAAGACAGCCTCTGCAGAATTTGAACTCGGGATGTAAAGACATTTTACCTGGCATTGCAACATTTCTACCAGTTCACTGCCACATAGTGAGAGAGAATTCAAAACCACATGGAAATACACTAAATAAACTTTACACCCACGAGGCACTTTTCAGCTACACATACATATGTGTGTGTGTGTGTATATATATATATATGTATAGAGTGTTAGGTGTGGTGTACAGTTATTGAATATTGAGAAAAAAGGTCGCCAGAATTTTGGAAAAAAAAGTATTTTTATTTATTCATTATTATTAGTACTTTCGTTTGTTTCTCGAACTTGTCAAATACCTATATATAGGTATAAATCAATGGCTAGCAAATTTTAACCAACAACATGGATATATCTACAATTTTTATGCCTCTATTAATGTTGGGGGCGATGTTGACGATTGATTTAATATTTAATTATTTGAAAAAGTGTTAATGACATTGTCATATGAAAACTATCGCAATCCTTGCGGTTTTTTCTGATGTTTAGCTGTTCAGATAAAGAAAAAAGATAGAAAACGTGAAATATTTTTGGAACTAAAATAAAAATAAAAAGCTTTGATGAATTAGTAATTTGTTTGAAGAAGTTCAAGACCTGAAGTTGAAATAAAATTAATCAATTTAATATTGAAGTGGTATAAGTTGAGGTGGCATTTTTGATCTGAAATGCCATTATAATATATTGAAATATGGCAGGAATGAAAGACAAAAAAAAAAGCATTCAGTGTTCAGGCTGGTATATCTGTAGGCTTCATGTCAAGGGCTGTTGGTTTGCAGTTTGTAATCTTGTTTAGATCAATACCATTTTTGCTTTTATAATGGAAATATCTTTAGTGGCACCAAACTTTCACAATTAAATTGATTTCTTCTTCTTCTTCTTCTTCTTCTTCTTCTTCTCCTCCTCCTCCTCCTTCTTTCTCTTCTTCTTCTCTCCTCCTCCTTTCTCTTCTTCTTCTTCTTCTTCTTCCTCTTCTTCTTCTTCTCCCTCCTCCTCCTCTTTTTCTCCTCCTCCTCCTTCTTCTTTCTCTTCTTCTTCTTCCCCCTCCTCTTCTTTTTCTTCTCCTCCTCCTTCTTCTTTCTCTTCTTCTTCTTCTTTCTCTTCTTCTTCTTCTCCCCTCCTCTTCTTTTTCTTCTTCTAACTGATTTTGTTTTTACATAACAAATCTTAATTAAGAACTGCCAACATCACAAATGGGAGTTGCTATTTTACCTTCTTTCTTTCTTTCTCTTCTCCTCTATCCCTCTCTCTAGATCTAGGCACACCATCATCGTCGTCATCATTGTCATCATCCCTTTTCTATGCTGGCATGGGTTGGATGATTTGACAGATGCTGGCTAGCTCCAGTTTTCTGCTTTGGCATATTTTCTACAGCTGGAAGCCCTTCCTAATGCCAACTACTTCACAGAGCATACTGGGTGCTTTTTCTTTTGGCACTGGTGTGGGTCCTTTATACACAGCAATAACACAGCTGCTTTATACATGGCACCAGCAGGGGTGATTTACATGTGACACTGGCACAGGTGTTTTATATGTGACTTAGTACTTTTTATATGGCACAGGTACTTTTTTATGTGGCACTGACATGGGTGTTTTATTCATTGCATCAGCATGGGAGCTTTATATGAATCTCATGCCTTTGGTTTTCCACAATCTTCCTTGTTTTATACTTGTTTCTGTAGAGAATACATCTTTTCTTTGGTGGTATGACCGCTGTCATGGCCATAAAGACAGAAAGTTGCTGACGTGTAATGTTGTCCAGATTAGGATATAGATTATTCATATGATCTTGGTGTTATCGCATTCAAATTAAAAGTGAAAGAATAAAAGTGAAACAATATCATATCACATTACAAGATAGATCATATTCTTTCATCTTTAACATGTAATACTGAACCAGTGCCAATGTAATATTATTTTAATCCAAATGAAAAATAAAAATTACATGTTGACACTCACAAGGTCTGATACTATAATCTTGTAAAATTTAATTTATTTGGTCCGGCCATTTGAGAATGCATAGGGAACGGACAGACAGATAAAGAATTTTACATGTGTATATATATATATATATATGTGTGTGTGTGTGTGTGTGTGTGTGTGTATACACATATATATAGGGGGAGAATTCACAAAAAACAAAAGACAAAGACAGGTGGTGTAGACAACAAACAGATGTATTAGTATAATGCCCAGGAAGTGAAAAAGTCTTTAATGTGAGAGAGGAGAGAATATACCTCATACCTCTCAAGATACTTAAAAGATGTTACACATTGTTTGCATGTCTATGAAACAATGTGTAACAATTTGTTTTATAGACATGCACTGGATTGAATGACATAAACAAGCAAAATTGCAACAATCCATATAAGTATATATATATATATATAAGTTCAGCAAAATTTAGATTCAAATGAATATGGTAATTAAGTTAGATGCACCAGAATTTTGAATGGTGTTATCCATATAAATCCATGGGGTGATTATAATCAAAATAAGCAACAAGAATAACTTTGGTAATTTGGTACGATCGTTTCACACTACATCATTTTATTAAATGTTGTAAGCATTACAACAGTTTTAAAATGCTGAGCACTCATCAGCCATTAATAGAGGTTTTCCATTAATACATAATTTTCATATCTTACAGAAATACGTCCATGCTTCCTAAAATTTGCCAGCTGTACACCTGATGCCCTCATCCCTATTTCTTCTTTTTTTTTCTTTCTTTCAGACTTTTTCACTGTTCACTTCCTGTGCATGTTTTATTTACTGTTCACGTAGTTTGGGTTACTTTCTCTGATGAGTTGTAGTGCACCTGAGCACTGTATACAATAAATTCATTATTATAATTTCCCATAGCTAGATATGTTTTCTATGGAAGACTAGAAATAGATATTACTTGTATAACATTGACACTTATTTACAAGGGTAACGCACATATGTACATACATGATGGACTTCTTTCAACTTCTATGTACCAGAGCCACTCACAAGGTTTTAGTTAGCTTAGGGCCCTAGTAGAAAAAAGCATATCCAAGATAGCACGCAGTGGGATTGAACCCAAAACCATGTGGTTGGGAAACAAACTTCTTAATCCCACAGCCATGCTTACACCTACTACAGAACCATATGTATTATTATTTATATGTCATCTTGCACTGAATGTTTGTATAAAATTTAATTCAATGCATACAGATAACTTCCCACTGGAATTGAGTTTTAAGAATCCACAAAGCCCTGTTGAAAAATCTAATTTTTTTTTCTTTATATTATTTTGACTTTTTCTTTCTCTTTTGGAATCAATGTCTCTCATATATGTATCTGTGTATCTATGAGTCAGAAATAGCAACCAAGTTTCCCTCAAATCACACCTTACTCGTCACGTATGTATGTATGCATGTGTGTGTATACATACACACACACACACATGTATATATATATATATTATATGTATGCACATATTTCTTTATATGTGTATATACATATATATATATATACATGCCTACTAGAAATAGTGGCCAAATCTTTCATAATACATGTGTGTGTATATATATATGTATATATAATTTACAAGATAAGGGCAGAAGAAAAATTCTAATGCCAGATATGCCGAAACAAAAAATTGTCGATAACCATTATAATTATAATGGTTATCGACAATTTTTTGTTTCGGCATATCTGGCATTAGAATTTTTCTTCTGCCCTTATCTTGTAAATTATATATAAATTTTACCTTTAAAGGCATTTTTTGATATGCTGGCCATTGATAAAATTTTTTTCCCGAAAAATTTTTTATCCTATATTAATTACTAGCAGTATCGCCCGGCGTTGCTCGGGTTTGTAAGGGAAATAACTATATAAGCATTTTTAGAGATGTAAAGTATAATAGCCATCTCAATATGGCTAACCACAAAGCGGGGTGTTACTGTAGCTTTTTACGTTCTGAGATTTAATAATATATTTTTAGAGAGTTACTTCCCTTATATAATAGCAAAAAAATGCATTAAAAATGGGAAAAAATGATGGTAAATTTTTTTAAAATCGTAGACTCATCATAGACGTGCGCTAATACCCAAAAGGGCTCGATATGAATCCCGACTATAAGATACCCACTTTTGGTTACACTGCACCGCAAAATGTGGGAGTAGTTAGGAATCTAAATCGTAGGAGACAGACACAAAACCTCTCTTTTATATATAAAGAAGATATATATATATATATATATATATAATATATATATATATATATATATATATATATATATATATATATATATATAAAGATATATACATACATACGTAACACAAACTCACACATATAAGGAAAATAAGACAAGTTACAAAATGCTAAAATAATTTTATCATGAAGAACATTTTAATGCCGGTTTCAGTCTTTGTGACTTTTTCAACTCTAGTTAAGCATGAAAAACAATTAAATTGTGGAAAAATTAAATGAAAAGTTTCTTCAAGATATTTCCATAGTTTTCAAATGCAAGTGAAATTTTCCTTCTTTTCTGTTTGTCTCTGTCTCTCTTTTTCACTCATGTACATATACTTATACATATGTGGAGGCACATGGCCTAGTGGTTAGAGCCACGGACTCGCAGTCAAGGGATTGCAGGTTCAAATCTTCATGTGCATATATATTTATGTATATATATATTTATATATTCTTTCTTTGTTGTTAGATTGTATGTGATCTTCTTCTAGTGTATGGTTATCCACCTAGTGGTTTAGCCCTAAATATAAACATATATATATATATTTTAAAAATATAAATATATGAAAGAATGGAGTTGAACGATGAATTAACAAAATTCCTTTATTTTCGAAGGCTGCATATTCCTTCGCAATTAGGAATATGCAGCCTTCAAAACATATGTCGAAAATAAAGGAATTTTGTTAATTCGTCGTTCAGCTCCATTCTTTCATATATTTATATTTTTAAAATAAACAAACAAATTTCCACATAAAAGCACGTAATCTATGCCCTAGGCACGTAACTTCAACCGTGTTTTTTCTGATGTGAATTTGCTACCCAGGTATCGGTTAACTCGAATTATCCTTAATAAGATAATTCATTCAACTACTCAAATATTCATATATATATATATATATATATATATGTTTAGGTATGTATATATATATATATATATATATAGTATATATATATGTATGTATGTATATGTATATAGTGTGTGTTTTGAGTTTTGAGAGTTGTATTTAATTTTAGTAGCAATGTTTAAACATGCCAGTGAAATTCCTTTGAAAAGTTTTTTTATTTTTTATTTCTTGTAAGATTTATGTTGTTTCCATTCTAATCCATAATTCATTTACTTATATATTTTTTTTTATTTATATTCAGTTCTGGTTTCGGTATTTTGCTGAAACTTCTCAACATTTTAAACTTTATTTACGATGTTTACTAATGGTAACCATGTATCGACCGCATACTAATGTTATTCCACATACAAAATTTACATCACCAACACATGGGTTGTTTGATGGGATTGGCATGGGAAATGTTTTTGATATGTACATTTGGTGAGGGTCTAGAACATAAAACTGACCCTCTTTTTCTTTCTCTCTCACTCTCTCTCTCTTTCTCTCTCTCTCTCTCTCTCTCTTTCACACACATGCACACACACACACATGTGCACATGTTCTCAAAAAATAACAACAGCTTACCAAACACACTTTGACCTCTGGGCACTGATCCGTAGATACACGACCTCTCCTTGCCTACCTTGTCCCTACCACATTAGCCCTTGCTCTTCAGAACTAGCTAATTGCGTTCAGATGTACACATTATGTCTGTCTTTTAACTTCACCTCGCCCCTGCTACTCCCCTGCTATGCCACCAGACCCTGGTGCTAACATCATCATCATCATCATCATCGTTTAGCATCCGCTTTCCATGCTGGCATGGGTTGGACGGTTCAACTGGGGTCTGGGAAGCCAGAAGGCTGCACCAGGCCCATTCTGATCTGGCAATGTTTCTATGGCTGGATGCCCTTCCTAACGCCAACCACTCGATGAGTGTAGTGGGTGCTTTTTACATGCCAGATGAGGCTGGCAAACGGCCGCGATTGGATGGTGCTTTTTATGTAGTCCCAGAATATCAATCAACCACTATTCTGTCTCATGTTAACCCTTTTTCATGACAACTGATAAACCTTTCTTATTTGTCTTCAATAACTGTCCCCACACTCAACCAACCAGACTCTCTCAAGTCATTCTGGAACACACAAGAACTAACACCCAGTCATGTTTTCTATTAAACTATTTCTCTGTAGGAGCTAAAGATTTGAAGTTACTTTGCTTGCTGCCCATGCTTACAGTTGAAGATATTTACCTTAGTATCTGCACAGTAGCATGCTGCTAAATAAAATGCAGTGTGCATTTAATATTTCGTTTTAATGTCTACTTCTCCTGGCTTGCATGCGTCGAATGGAGTTTGCTGAGACACCTCAGGCAAGTGTTTTCTACTGTGGCCCTGCATTGACCAAAGCATTGTGAGTGGATTTAGTAGACAAAAGCTAAAAGAAGCCTGTTTCATACATGCATGTGTGTGTGTGTGTGTGTGTGTGCTAGCATGGCTGTGTGGTAAGAAGTTTGCCTTCCAACCACATGGTTCCAGGTTCAGCCTCACTGTGTGAGACCTCAGGCAAGTGTTTTCTGTTATAGCCTCAGGCTGACCAAAGCATTATTAGTGGTAGGCAGAAACTGAAAGAGGCACTTCATCATCATTGTTTAACGTCTGTTTTCCATGCTAGCATGGGTTGGATGGTTCGACCGGGGTCTGGGAAGCCAGGAGGCTGCACCAGGCTCCAGTCTGATCTGGTAGTGTTTCTACAGCTGGATGCCCTTCCTAATGCCAACTTGTCCATGAGTGTAGTGGGTGCTTTTTATGTGCCACCAACATAGGGGCCAGTCAAGGTAGTACTGGCATTGACCACGTTCAGATGGTGCTTTATATGTACCTATTTCTTTACTACCCACAAGGGGCTAAACACAGAGAGGACAAACAAGGACAGACAAAGGGATTAAGTCAATTATATCAACCCCAGTGCATAACTGGTACTTAATTTATCGACCTCGAAAGGATGAAAGGCAAAGTCGACCTCAGCGAAATTTGAACTCAGAACATAATGGCAGACAAAATACCTATTTCTTTACTACCCACAAGGGGCTAAACACAGAAGGGACAAACAAGGACAGACAATGGATTAAGTCGATTATATCGACCCCGGTGCGTAACTGGTACTTAATTTATCAACCCCAAAAGGATGAAAGGCAAAGTCAACCTCGACGGAATTTGAACTTAGAACGCTGCCGCAGACGAAATACTGCTAAGCATTTTGCCTGGCATGCTAACGTTTCTACCAGTCTTCTTACCACACAGCTATACCTGCTCATATAGATTGTGAACTTTTCATAAGCAAACTTTGGCAGATTTACTAAATATAGAATTATAGAATGGAATTTTAGAAGTGATCAGAATGGATTAAGTTTTAATTATTATATTCGCCTCATTGTTTTATCTTGCAGATAATTGGGTTTTATAAATAATTATAAATGTCATTAAATATATGTACGAATGCTGTGATAAGAATTAGAGTAATTCTGAGTGGCACTGGACGTGAAACATTTATATCTCATTTTATTAGCGTTCAGTGGTTGGACATTGAGGAATAATAATATTCCAGAAGTTTATATTGATGATCATTTATGAGGCACAGGTGTAGTTGTGTGGTAAGAAAGTTGCTTCCCAACTATATGGTTCCGAGTTCAGTCCCACTGCGTGGTACCTTAGGTAAAGCGTTTTTTTCCATAGCCTCAGGCTGACCAAAACCTTGTGATTGAAATCATCATCATCATCGTTTAGCGTCCACTTTCCATGCTGGCATGGGTTGGACAGTTCAACTGGGGTCTGGGAAGTCAGAAGGCTGCACCAGACCCAGTCTGATCTGGCAATGTTTCTATGGCTGGATGCCCTTCCTAACGCCAGCCACTCCATGAGTGTAGTGGGTGCTTTTTATGTGCCACCAGCACAGGTGCCAGACGAGGCTGTCAAACAGCCACGATCAGATGGTGCTTTTTATGTGCCACCGGCACAGGGGCCAGACGAGGCTGGCAAACGGCCACGATCGGATGGACAGAAACAGAAAGAAGTCCATCATATGTGTGTGTGTGTGATTGTCCCCCAGCACCACTTGCAACTGGTGTTGTTATGTTTATGTCCCCATAACTTAGCAGTTTGGTAAAGAAGCTGATAAAATAAGTACCAGGCTTTAAAAAAAACATAAGTTCAGGTCTATATGTCTATATGTTGGTTAGACAAGCTGTCGGCAAGCAGACCAATTCACAAGAAACTTATGGGATGTTCACCTACAAAAAATACCTCCATCGCTCATCATTTTTGCTCTGCCAGCCACTCCACCTCACACCCCACTGTCTTTGGCCTGGCCTTACACCAAAGATCCACCAACACCAGAC
Source organism: Octopus sinensis (assembly GCF_006345805.1). Taxonomy (NCBI): domain Eukaryota; kingdom Metazoa; phylum Mollusca; class Cephalopoda; order Octopoda; family Octopodidae; genus Octopus; species Octopus sinensis. The sequence continues at coordinate 8,329,390 of NC_043013.1, forward strand.
TTCGGTTTTCAAGCGATGTTGGGGGGACAAACACAGACACACAAACATGCACAGACATATATAAATACATATACATATATACAAGGAGCTTCTTTCAGTTTCCGTCTACCAAATCCACTCACAAGGCTTTGGTCAGCTCGAGGCTACAGTAGAAGACACATGCCTAAGGTGCCATGCAGTGGGACTGAACCCGGAACTATGTGGTTGGTAAGCAAGCTACTTGCCACACAGTCCTACACACTGACTATCTTTGCACTCTCCTGTCCCCCAAAACCACTTTCTCTATCTCTTTCCACTTCGGGTCACTTCAGCCATGTAACTACACATGTGCTGTTGGTGATATTTCCCCTTCTCTGGAGTTTTCTGCTTTCCTTTCTGATGAAAAGCTTTGCTCAAAAGGTCAAAAAACCTCCCTTTTTCCCACCTTTACCAAGTGTTGAACTAATACATTCCACGTTCACATTAACTTCTTTTTCTTGTTGTTAGTTTTTTAATGTTTGATTATTCAATTTGACCATATATATTTGTGTGTGTGTGTGTGTGTAGATATATATATATACACACATACATCTATATATGGCTCGAAACGTAAAAGACTTGTTTTATTTATATTCCTGAGCGGCATACTAATGTTTGTATTCCACCTGCCTTCGTCTTTTGTTTATTTTCATAAAGCTTCCCGTTATACATATATATATATATATATATATATATATATATATATATATATATACATATATATATATATATATATATATACCAATTAAGGACTGAACACGAAAAGTGGACAGTCAACATGCTAGATATAGACGTCAAATTGCCATTCTCCACAAAGATTATGTTCTCAAATAAAATAAAATTCAGCACAAACTTTTGAGAACATAATCTTTGTGGAGAATGGCGATTTGACGTCTATATCTAGCATGTTGACTGTCCACTTTTCGTGTTCAGTCCTTAATTGGTATATATATATATTTTAATGTTTGGATTCTTTTTAATATGCTAGTCCACTGGTTTTAATTGACTAATATCAATTTCTACCCTTAATTAATTTTTAATATATATATATATATATACACACACATACATATATATACATATATGTCTGTATGTATGGGTATATATATATATATATATATTTATCAGTAAATATAATATGTGACAGTTATTTGGTAGCCATGATAAAACTCTGAGTTTCGGATGTCAGGGTGGAAGCCCATGCCGCCATCTCTTCAGTTATCTGGCCATCGAAAAAATGGTTTTCCATAGCATTTTTTCGATGGCCAGATAACTGAAGAGATGGCGGCATGGGCTTCCACCCTGACATCCGAAACTCAGAGTTTTATCATGGCTACCAAATAACTGTCACATATTATATTTACTGATAAATTCCTCTATTTACATAATATCGAGGTCTCTTTCATTCTTTTGTTGTCTTACCATTTCTATCAATATATATATATATATACACACATATATGTGTGTATATATATATACATACATATACATATACAGGGTGCAAAGGGTAAATTGCAACCATTTTATAATTTTCATTTCGTGCATACACATTGATTGTTTTTGATTTTGTCGATTACACAGTATGGTAGGGTCAGTTGAGCACCATCTGGGAGAAAGACAGTACCATGATGCAATTCACTCTACCAGAAACTCTGAATTTGTTGGTGAGATCCAGGCCATGATTGATAATGGTCTCTCCAAGTCAATCAGGTCTGTTGCCAGGGACATGGGAGTGTCTGAGTTTCTCATCAGGCAGGTAGTGCATGGAAACGTTCAGCATTCCTCATACAAGATGGGAAAGGGCCAATTCTTATCCCAAGCCATCAAGGACAAGGAGAAAAACTGCACTACACAACTTTTGCACAAACTCAAACATTCCCTCCGACTGAATATGCTTTGGTTTTCCTCATACAAGAAAAATTTCTACCAAGATCAGATGGTGAGCACACAGAACAACCATTGGCTTGCCGAGTCCCCAAAACATGTACCTAGAGTGATAGAAATCAAACATCCAGTCAACATCAAGGTGTTACAAGTGATCACTAGTGATGGTGGCTTTATGCCTCCATTCATCTTCCCACACGACCTCAAACTCAATACAGAGGCCTACATCAAGTGTGTGGAGGCGGTAGTGCTACCCTGGGTCAAGAGGGTAGCTGCTGGAAGACCCTATGTCTGGCAACAGGACTCTGCACCATGCCACACAAGCAGGAGAACCCAGTCATGGCTGTCAGACAATTTCTGTGACCACATAACATCTGGCCACCTTACTCACCAGACTGCAACCCCCTTGATTATTATGTGAGGGATACAGCTGAGTGACTGACCATCATAACTCCTTGAACCAAAGATAGACTGAAGGGAGAGATTATTGCAGAATTCACCAACTTAAACAAGGAGACTGCCCAGAAGAATTGCAGGAGATTCTGAAATCGTCTGGAAACTTGTGGTTGAAGGCAATGGCAATTTTATTAAATCAATTTACTCTTTAAGTATTTCAAGATATTTTTATGTAATTTTGGTAAATATATCTGTTAAAATGAGATGTGTTATTTTCATTTGTTGCCTAATTTTGATGATAATTTATTCACTGCACCTTGTGTGTGTGAGTGCATGTATGTAGGAATATATAAAACTGGGGGAGAAGCACACTCTAAAATGCAGAGCAGTTAATATTACAGTGGGGTAGGCCAGTTTATGGCGCTACCCTGGGTTTCTCATTCATAAGGGGTCTATCCTTATGGCATATCTTCAGACCCCATATTCTGCTGGCCAGAGACCTCTTTAAAATATTTTAAAGAGGTCTCAGTCCAGCAGTGTTTGGGGTCTGAAGATACACTATAAGGCTAAACCCCTTATGAGTGAGAAGCCCAAGGTAACCCCGTAAACCGGCCTACCCTACTATAATATATATACATATGTATGTATGTATATATTTAACTGCACCATAATGGTAAGATCAACAGAAAAAGTACACTCTCAGTTGAGAAATATATATCATTTAATAAACATGTATTGTGTTTATTAAATAATATATATATATACATGCACATATATGTAATATATATTCATAAATACATGTGTTTGTATGTATATATAAATTGTGTGTGTGTGTGTGTGTCAGTGTAGATGTATGTATGTATATATATATATATATATATATATAATTTGAGGGAATATTATTCCTAACTTCATCATCATCATCATCATTTAGTGTCCGCTTTCCATGCTAGCATTGGTTGGATGGGTCAACTGGGGTCTGTGAAGCTGGAAGGCTTCGTCAGGCCCAGTCAGATCTGGCAGTGTTTCTACGGCTGGATGCCCTTCCTAACGCCAACCACCCCGCGAGTGTAGTGGGTGTTTTTTACGTGCCACCTGCACAGGTGCCAGACAGAGCTGGCAAACGGCCACGAACGGATGGTGCTTTTACGTGTCACCGGCACGGGGCCAGGCGATGCTGGCAACGGACACGAACGGATGGTGCTTTTACGTGCCACCGACACGGGGCCAGACAGAGCTGGCAAACGGCCACGAACGGATGGTGCTTTTACGTGTCACCGGCACGGGGCCAGGCGATGCTGGCAACGGACACGAACGGATGGTGCTTTTACGTGCCACCGACACGGGGCCAGACAGAGCTGGCAAACGGCCACGAACGGATGGTGCTTTTACGTGTCACCGGCACGGGGCCAGGCGATGCTGGCAACGGACACGAACGGATGGTGCTTTTACGTGTCACCGGCACGGGGCCAGGCGATGCTGGCAACGGACACGAACGGATGGTGATTTTACGTGCCACCGACACGGGGCCAGACAGAGCTGGCAAACGGCCACGAACGGATGGTGCTTTTACGTGTCACCGGCACGGGGCCAGGCGATGCTGGCAACGACACGAACGGATGGTGCTTTTACGTGCCACCGACACGGGGCCAGACAGAGCTGGCAACGGCCACGAACGGATGGTGCTTTTACGTGTCACCGCACGGGGCCAGGCGATGCTGGCAACGGACACGAACGGATGGTGCTTTTACGTGTCACCGGCACGGGGCCAGGCGATGCTGGCAACGGACACGAACGGATGGTGATTTTACGTGCCACCGACACGGGGCCAGACAGAGCTGGCAAACGGCCACGAACGGATGGTGCTTTTACGTGTCACCGGCACGGGGCCAGGCGATGCTGGCAACGGACACGAACGGATGGTGCTTTTACGTGCCACCGACACGGGGCCAGACAGAGCTGGCAAACGGCCACGAACGGACGGTGCTTTTACGTGTCACCGGCATGGGGGCCAGCCGAGGCTGGCAACGAACACGAACGGATGGTGCTTTTACGTTCCACCGACATGGGGCCAGACAGAGCTGGCAAACGGCCACGAACAACGGTGCTTTTACGTGTCACCGGCACGGGGGCCAGCCGAGGCTGGCAACTTACAAGGGAAAATTCAGTTTAGAAATACTAAATCAAATTTCACAAACTATAATATATATATAAAAATTAGAAAAAACCACCTTTTATCAATTCAAAATGAACAATTATATTACACCATCTAGAAAATTACATATAATAGAAATATTAAATATACAATAACAATAATATACCAATGATTAAGTAATGTGCAAAATAATAAATAAAACGTATATATTTGGTATATATATGAGGCTGATTAAAAAGTAAGCAACGCTCTGAAACATGAAATTCATCACAATATATTTCAACAATGCAGAAATTTTATTCATCACAGTAAGTACCATTACAATCAACACATTTTTGCCAACGAGTTACAAGTTTGTTTATTTTAGTAACATAAAAATTTGGAGTTCTGGAGCTGATGAACTCTTTGAACGCACTTTCAGCATTGGCTTGATTTTTGAACTCCTTCTCTAGCAGGAGACTATCAAGGTGCTTGAAAAAGTAGTAGTCGTTAGGAGAAAGGTCTGGGGAATAATTTATGCGTATATATATATGTGTATATATATATATATATATATATATATATATATATATATATATGCATAAATTGTTATTAATCCAAACAAGTGAAGGAATGAAAGAGTTAAATTTCAAAATGGACACAAAATAAATTAGAATTAATTAGAATTTAATTATATTTTGAAATACAAGAATACACTTGACCAGTTTCACATTAGATTTTCAAAAGTGTATAGGTGTGGGAGTGGCTGTGTGGTAAGTAGCTTGCTTACCAGCCACATGGTTCCGGGTTCAGTCCCACTGCGTGGCACCTTGGGCAAGTGTCTTCTGCTATAGCCCCGGGCCGACCAATGCCTTGTGAGTGGATTTGGTAGACGGAAACTGAAAGAAGCCTGTCGTATATATGTATATATATGTGTATGTGCGTGTGTGTTTGTGTGTCTGTGTTTGTCTCCCTAGCATTGCTTGACAACTGATGCTGGTGTGTTTATGTCCCCGTCACTTAGCGGTTCGGCAAAAGAGACCGATAGAATAAGTACTGGGCTTACAATGAATAAGTCCCGGGGTCGATTTGCTCGATTAAAGGCGGTGCTCCAGCATGGCCGCAGTCAAATGACTGAAACAAGTAAAAGAGTAAAAGAGAGTGTAAGTTGTTGTGTCATGAATTATGTATATTCTGGCCATTGTTATAAAAATAGTTATTTTTAAAGTAGAATGTAGCAGACAGACAGACGAACAGACAGACTGACAGATGGACAGACAGACAGAAAGATAGATAGATATAGATATATAGATCTTGATATATGCATATATTTACATAAAGGTATGTTAATTCTTTCAGTTTTCAGGTTAAATCATTGCTGTATCATTGCATCTTTCAAAATGTTCCATTTTTGTTTCTTTCAGTTATGTTCCGCTTATATGACAGTGATAACAATGGTTACCTGGACTCCAATGTAAGTGTACTTCTGTGATTTCATTGTTTCTCTTCTGATAAATGGTAAAATGATTCACTGAAATCATCATCATCATCATCATCATCATCATCGTTTAACGTCCGTTCTCCATGCTAGCATGGGTTGGACGGTTTGACCAGGGATCTAGGAAGCCAGAAGGCTGCACCAGGCTCCGGTCTTATCTGGCAATGTTTCTACAGCTGGATGCCCTTCCTAACGCCAACCACTCCTTGAGTGTAGTGGGTGCTTTTTACGTACCACCTGCACTGGTGCCAGGCGAGGCTGGCATCGGCCACAGTCGGATTGGTGCATTTTACGTGCCACCTGCACAAATAATTACACAAATGCAGATGGCCACATATTTTTATGTTTAATGCTGAAAATAACTATGTTTTAAGCAATTACAGAGCTGTAACAGAAACTGTGCCGGTATCTGGTTTCGCATCTTCAGGGATATTGGGAATTGATATCATGCCCAATGAAGTGTACTTGTGGGTTCAAAGAATGAATTAATGCTTATTATTCTTATGTTTCTTCATTATTGATGCCTAAAAATATTTTTTGGCTCACTGTATGAAGGAGGTTAGGGAGCCACATAAGTATAAAAATACATACATGCATGATGGACTCCCTCATCAAAGGTGATGTATGAGCATTCAGCTTTTGCCAAAGAACCTGCAAAAATGATTTGTTTATAATGATCAAATGTTTGTGCCACACATCATCTCACTCCTTCCATCAAATCAACACAGCCTGAACAGCTTCATGGTGTACCACATGTTTAGGTATTGAAGTGATCATAGAACAACATGAGGTGTTTTGCTCAAGAACACAATACACCATCTAGTCTAGGAACTGAAACCATGATCTTGTGGCTGTGAGTGCAACACCCTAACCATTAGGCCATCTAATAACAATTAGATAATGGTAAGCACTGAACATGAAGGAATGCTTGGAGACACATGGCATGTTATATAAATCTGCCAAATTGTTGTGTTGCTATGGTATGAAACTATTAGTAGCTCTTTTGTAAATTCTGTGAATAATAAATGCTACATACTTATATACGTATACTTGTGTACGTGTGTATATATATATATATATCATATATCATATATATATAAATATATATATATATATAATATATATCATATATATATAAATATATATATATATATATATATATATATATATATATATAAATATATATATATATATATTATATATATCATATATATCATATATATAATAATATATATATATAAATATATATATATATATAAATATATTATATATATATATATAAATATATATATATATATATATATGATGATGATGATGATGATGATGATATATATATATATATGTGTGTGTGTGTGTGTTTAGAAAGTTGTTTGTTATAGCTGGACAGAGTGACCAATGTGTTTACACTTATACAGTACTTAGCTATATAGGCAACCAACAGGTGCAAAACCAATGGTCACTTTCTGACCAGTCAAAGCAAACAACTTTCTAAATATGCAACTGCTGTATTGTTTTAGAGTGTACTTCTTTTTCAGATACATGAGCAACTAACATCTGTGTGTGTGTGTGTGTGTGTGTATGTTAGAAAGACCATGAGTGTGTAGTTTGACTATTTGAATGTCTAATTGTTATTTGTTTCATATTCAGGAAATTGATTGTATCATCAACCAAATGATGTCAGTTGCTGAGTACCTTGGTTGGGATGTTTCCGAGCTAAAACCGGTAAGTATAAAGCTTTTCAAAAAAATTTCCTCTTATGTATTAAATACTTTTAAATACCATATTTTCTAGCAAATAAATTAATGTAGTATATAGTGTATACATGTAGTGTAACATTGCTTCCAAGTCACATGAAATTTCACATGGAATTTTTGGTCTTCCAAAGTTGCATTGGTGTATAAGCCCACCTACCTTTATGAGGTGTCAATTTTGGTTTCAAAAGTTCGATTTGTATTCTGGAAAATACAGCAGTAGTTTTGTCTTGGTTTTATACCTGTCTGAAGCAAGTGTGATAATTGTAGGATTTGAACTACCTGGAAAGGGAATTATCTCTATCACTAATCAGCATATTCTAATATGAATTTAGTTTAAACTTGGGTTAGAAATAGCACTAATAAGGAAAATTGTTGTGTTATGACCCCCTTCGGTCATGAATGACAATGGGATTGCACCTAGAAAGTTACCCTCCGAAGCACGAGTCTGGGCAAAGTTGTTTATGGAAGACCAGCAGTCACCCACGCATACCAGCCCCCACTCTCCACGCCGCCGATGTTATCCAAGGGAAAGGCTAAGGGCGATACAGCTTGGCACCAGTGACATCACAGCTCATTTATTAACGTGCAAGTGGCTGAACACTCCACAGACACGTCTATCCTTAACGTAGTTCTCGAGGAGATTCAGCATGACATGGAGTGTGAAAAGGCTGGCCCTTTGAAATACAGGTACAACAGAAACAGAGAGAAAGAGTGAGAGAAAGTTGTGGTGAAAGAGTACAGCAGGGGTTCACCACCACCCCCTGCCGGAGCCTTGTGGAGCTTTAGGTGTTTTTGCTCAATAAACACTCGCAGTGCCCAGTCTGGGAATCAAAACTGTGATCCTACAACCGCGAGTCCGCTGCCCCAACCCCTGGGCCATTGCGCCTCCGCAATAAGGAAAATAATGATTCCTTAATTGATTATCAACTTTGGCCTTCACTCATCAGTATAGTTGGTAATAACCATAAGTACCATTGACCCTTTTATTGCAGAAACCAAAATTATCCACTCAAAATTTCATTACCCTTATCTTTTTTATGTACAAGTCTATCTTTTGTTGAGGAATGTTTTGTTTGGAATTTTTTTCTGTTGAGATATGTGTCAAGTTTATTTGGGCAATGTGTCTTGCTGAAAGTACCAATTCTATTTTTTTGGTAAATATTTAAAAATCATATTTAGAATAACCGTGAAACTTATTTTCACAGTGACAGGGGTTAATACAGTGTGAACATTGCACTATCTGTTTTACACCTCTATCCCAAGGCCTGTTGAGGGATTGTTAGAAATAGCTATCGAACCCCTCTCAAATTATGCACTGTTGCATTAAATAGTGAAGGACAGACATATTGGTTGATGTAGTCTGATCTTCTACATCCAGAATCTGCCAAAGAAAATTATTTTGTCATTTGAGTCTAGTTAAAACTAAAGCATTTTATATACTTTGCCAAGATGAAACTGAACTTGTTGGGGTGTGGGGATTTGTCAAATACCATTGCTTTTACTATACAGAAGTGAAACTTGGGCATAAACAAAAGTATTGTCAAATAAATTAGAAGTCTTTGAGATACTGACGTATAGACAAAAGTAAGCAGGAAATTAATGAAATAATGTTCGTAAATGTGGAAAAATAAATTCAAATATATCTTGTTGATGCAAAATATGTTCAAATGGCTCTGAAGTTATAACAGTTGCTGATTGTAAAATTTACTTTCTATAAGTTATTATACTGCTGACCATGTCGTTGCATTGCTGGTTGGTTGTGTTTTATTGCATACTGCATAGCTGCAGGAGCAGTCTTTGTCACCACTGTGCTATTTGGTTACTGAACTGATCACTGCCAATGATTAGGCATACCCATTTATATAACATCACACTAATCACTGATTGGTTGAGAAGAATTTATTAGATTACTTCAGCCATCAAGTAAATTTGTTTGAACAAGTTTACCAAGTTTACATCACTGTCAAACCATAAATAATGTTTTTCCCTCTTCCAGAAAGATTCAGTACAAGATATTTGACTAACTAATTGTCTGTATTTGCAACAGCCTTACATCTCAATCTCTTTATTGCTCACTAATGAAGTAAAAGAAATTTGATTATACTAATCAAAGAGATTGCAAAGAACTGAACATAAGCTGAACCAAAATGCTCCACTGATTTTTGATTAAGTGGTATGTTAAGGATCAGTGTTTGTATACACATCTTTAAGTGCGCACAACAATGGGAATTTCTCATAGCTGAGTAAGTCACCTGTTTCTGTGTGCATGTGTATGATAAATTCCATATGGAATTGACTATTGTATAACAACCATTACATGAGCAATCTGGACCAAAAGCCAGTGACCAGATTCAGTAGCAAGAGATCATTAATAGACCTTGACCCAAGGTTGAACATTCCAAGATGATTTAGTACAGTCTCCCATCAGGTACTGAAACTATGTACAATAAATTATCTTACCAAGAAACAATAAGATGCCAGACTAAGACTTCAGTTCAAGTGCAGATAATCCAATACCCTATCAATTTAATTGTCTCACCTTTACAATGCTCTATAAAATAAATTACTATTTGAGACAATATCCTCCACTCTTGGATGGTTAATTAAATCTGTTATCTTGTTTAATACCTTCTAAAACTCCTTGGACACCTTTAATAGAATCCATTCACCCTTTTGTAAGTATTAAGGCCAGGCCTCTAGTCTAAGTATAGCTCTCTCATTTCTATCCCTCTGAGGTTTCAAAGGGGATCATAAACACAACCCTTCTTCTGACTAATCTATAGAGAACAAACAAAAAACAAAAAAATGTATTTTTTTAATAAAGTCTTTGTTTTAGTCATGAGAGTTCCAAGTGCTATTGATTGTTATTTTCCTGAGAGCAGATTCTCTTTCAAAACTACAAATGACTGGACTAATAGACCAATTAATTAATTGCCCTCTACTTTGAAATTGTTCTTCACTAGAAGCAGATGAAATAAACATCAGAAATGCTTTGCTCCATGAAGAAATTGCAGGAACTACTTAGAAGTATTACAAGTTCTTTTTTTTCTGAATTCATTGCAAATGTTGGACTCCCTTCTGTATCATAATCAGATATCTCTGGGCCTCGAGTCTTTTGCCCCTTTACCTATCTGCTTCACTTGAGTGGGGCAGCAAGGATTGAATTAATTTTTGCCTGTGAAATGGTTCCATTTGTGGTCACTTGTCAATCACAGCCACTTTGAGACGGTTTCAATATCGTTATTAAAAATGAGATTTTATTTAATAATCTGCAAAATTACAACCTCACTTTGCCTTATTGGAAGCTGTCTTTCTTTCCTGATTGTTCATATCGGCAACAGTTGCTTTATATAGAATACTAGCAGTATCGCCCGGTGTTGCTTGGGTTTGTAAGGGAAATAATTATATAAGCATTTTTAGAGATGTAAAGTATAATAGCCATCTCAATATGGCTAACCACAAAGGGGGGGGGGGTTACTGTAGCTTTTTATATTCTGAGATTTAATAATAGATTTTTAGAAAGCTGCAGCTTGATATTGACATTTTGTAGACGTAGTATGACTGTTCTTATATACTTTTGTATATTGATGAGGTTCATAAAATAACTATTATTAATTTTATTAAGTGGCTGAAACCAAATAAGCACTAGACTTTTAATCTAGCTATGATTATATAATCCTTAATGGTATTATATTTTATATAAGAAAATTTACTTCCCTTATATATGCCAAAAATGCATTAAAAATGGGAAAAATTGATGGTAAATTTTTTTTAAATCATAGACTCATCGTAGATGCGCGCTTATAGCCAGAAGGGCTCGATATGAATCACGACTATAAGATACCTGGTTTTGGTTAAACTGCACCGCAAAATGTGGGAGTAGTTAGGAATCTAAATCTTAGGAGACAGACAGCACACAACCTCACTTTTATATATAAAGATTATTAAGTCTTGTTTTGTCTTCTTTTTTTACCCCCTTTATCTTCTCTGCTGTTTATACATAAATAAAGACAATCAAAAATGTATTTACATATTGTCTAATTTTGTTGAATAAATTTGTGATTATTACTGTCTTCCTTTTAAAAATGTCACTAAAACATAGCATTTTGTACTAATAATACTATCCATATATAGAATTATATATGGATAGCATCAGTGGTGTGAAGAGGAGAAACTGGTATGTATGGGCAACTGCTGGTCTTTTATTACCTGGATTTGTGCTTTGGAGAGTAACTTTATTACCTGGATTTGTGCTTTGGAGGGTAACTTTCTAGGTGCAATCCCATGGTCATTCATAACTGAAGGGTGGGGCTTTACTTTTCTTTTTTTATATTGCCTTCAACTTCTATAGAAATCTAACTGCTTTGCCTTGTTATTATGCATATTGACAGATTCTGCAAGACATGATGAGAGCCATTGACTACGATTCCGATGGAAGAGTGACCCTTGAAGAATGGAAGAAAGGTGGCCTTACAACAATCCCGCTTTTAGTCCTGCTTGGTCTTGATGTTGTAAGTATTCTTGAAATTTTATGAATTCCTGCACCAAGTAAACCTTGAAAATAATAAAATATATTAAAATGAAAATTCCACTTTCACCTTTCCAGGGTCGATCAAATAAATACCAGTATTACAGTGTTATTGTGTGTGTGTGTGTGTGTGTGTGTGTGTGTGTATTAAGTACTGGGGCTAATTTGTTTCAGTAAATGCTGCAAAGTAATGTCTTAGCATGGCCACAGGCCAGTGACTGAAACAAGTAAAAAATAAAAGGCAATATAATATATACGTGGTAAGTAGCTTGTTTACCAACCACCTGGTTCTGGGTTCAGTCCCACTGCGTGGCATTTTGAGCAAGTGTCTTCTGCTATAGCCCCGGGCCGACCAATGCCTAGTGAGTGGATTTGGTAGACGGAAACTGAAAGAAGCCTGTCGTATATATGTATATATATATATATATGTATGTGTGTGTTTGTGTGTCTGTGTTTGTCCCCCTAGCATTGCTTGACAACCGATGCTGGTGTGTTTACATCCCCGTCACTTAGCGGTTCGGCAAAAGAGACCGATAGAATAAGTACTGGGCTTACAAAGAATAAGCCCCAGGGTCGATTTGCTTGACTAAAGGTGGTGCTCCAGCATGGCCGCAGTCAAATGACTGAAACAAGTAAAAGAGTAAAAGAGTATATATGTATGAAGGTGTATGGCCTAGTGGTTAGGTTGTTACACTCATGATCACTAGTTCGTGGGCTTGATTCCCTGGCTGGACAACACATTGTGTTCTTGAGCAAAATTCTTTATTTCGCATTGTTCCAGTCCTCCTTTGATCAGGAAGGAATGTTGGCCTGCTTGCCCAGCCAGCGGGGTGGCATCATTTGAAGGCTAAAACAACGCAAAAAATAGCGCGTTGTGACCAGCAATGTGTAACAACATCTGATAGTCTGATCGATCATGTGATTATGTGATATATAAGTATATATACATAAATATATATACATAGATAAAAAGGTGGCGAGCTGGCAGATATGTTAGCGCGCCAGGTGAAATGCTTAGCAGTATTTCGTCTGTCATTACGTTCTGAGTTCAAATTCCGCCGAAGTCGACTTTGCCTTTCATCCTTTTGGGGTTGATAAATAAAGTACCAGTTTCGCACTGCGGTCGATGTAATCGACTTAATCCCTTTGTCTGTCCTTGTTTGTCCCCTCTGTGTTTAGCCCCTTGTGGACAATAAAGAAATATATATATATATATATATATATAGATGTGTGTGTGTTATGTAAAATATGTACATGTATGTGCATGATGTAAAATATATAAATGTAAGTGTGATATTATACACATACATACACATATATATGTGTGTGTGTGTGTGTGTCATGTATGTGTGTGCTCATATTTGTGTGACTTTTTAAAATTTAATCTGTAATTTTCTACTTTCAGAATGTCAAAGACGATGGTACACATTGTTGGTATCTAAAGCATTTTCGTTCCCAGATGTCTTGTAATATGTGTAAATCTGTTTTGTCTGGTATGGGAAAAAAAGGATTATGTTGCCAATGTAAGTCGACAGCTTATTAATTACAAACTTTAACGAACTGTCTGTGTCTTGCCGAGACGTTTAATTTTAATTGCTTTGTGTTTTTATTCGTTTGTTTTTTTCCACTATGTATCTTATTTAAGTTTGGAAAATAATTCAAATAAATGAACTGACAAATACCAATGTTATGTTGAAAAATATTGTCTAGATGAAGATGTTTACTTTGGCTTAGAGAGTATTTTTAAAGAAAAGTTAATCTTCACATAGGCCTCAAGATTCCAAAGTCTCCAGTCATTGACTTTGGATTCTGCAGCATTATACAAGACGTTAGTCTATCACATGTGGCATAACCTTCCCCAAATGTTCTCCTTCCCTGTTCTTTTGTATGGCTTAATCTGTTATGCCTCATGGAATTAAAATTCTCCCACTCAGAATATAATACAACTAAAACCTTGCTATGAATTCAAACTCGTGGATAATAAACAAGTAGGTCTCTTACTGTATCTTACTTACTTGTACTTGTGGTGACATTCACCCTGGGTGGGTTGAGTCGGCTTCTTCTACCACCCTCGAGTCATCTCGAACCATGGTAGTGGAAGAAGTTTCATGGGAATATGAATTTCGCAAGCGGTCCCCAACAATCCCACATGTAGAGACATCCTGTTTGCCACAGATTGTCCGCAGATGCAGGGACAGAATGACCGAGGAGCCGCCAGTTGCCAAGACAGACACTCCGAGGATTTTCACCAGAGCCCCGTCTGCCAGGTTGTGGCCCTAATACCACTCGATGTTAGACCAATCTGCCTTGGGTGGCCCTACCAGGAACCGAAGTTCCCGATGGCATAGCTCTGACACTACCCGTTGCCAGCGTCCCCACCACAGTATCTACGGTGCCATTGTGCCATTTTACTCCTAGGCTTACTATGTTTTGTTACTCTATATACTAGAGTTTACAGGTTTAAATTATGTGACATGATTTCATATCATCATCATCATCATAATCATCATTTACCATTTGTTGTCCATGTTGGCATGGGTTGGATGGTTTGACTGGGCTGGCATGCTGGAAGGCTGCACCAGGCTCCAGTCTGAATTGGCATGATTTTCTACAGCAGGATGCTGTTCCTAATGCCAACCACTCCGAGAGTTTAATGGCTGTCTTTATGTGCCACTGGCATGGGTGCCGTTTGCTTGACACTGGTATCTGCCATGACTGTGATTTTGCTCGGCCTGATGGGTTTTCTTCTCAAGCATGACATAATGCCAAAGGTCTTAAGTGTTGGGCCTCACAGAGGCAATGACTGAGACCCTTTGGCATTATGTCATGCTTGAGAAGAAGACTCATCAAGCTCAGCAAAATCACAGTCGTAGCAGATACCAATGTCATGCGCATGGCACCTGTGCCAGAGGCACGTAAAAGCACCCATTACACTCTCGGAGTTAGGAAGTGCATCCAACTGTAGAAAACCATGCCAAATCAGACTGGAGTCTGGTGCAGCCTTCCAGCTTACTATCCCTGGTCAAACTGCCCAACCCATGCCAACATGGACAACAGATGTTAAATGATGATGATGATGATGATGATGATGATGATGATGTTGGTGATATATATCGATGCATATAAATATATATATATATATATAAACAATTAAAATGACAAAGGAAAATAAATTATGTCATGAACTTCTTTGACTTACAACTGTAAGATGCATTGCAATTTACAGCAGAAACTTCATGTTTGGAGCTCTGATGTAGCTAGAGGGTGATACACAAGCATTCAACTATGAGTACATTGCATCCTGTAGCAGAAACAGCTGTAAGCCAATGCAGTTTATGACAATGTCTTTTCCTTAGTCATTTATTTTCTCATATCTGCTCTGTACTTGAATGACACTTTATTCTGAAGCAAATATACATATTGAGTTCTAACAATAGGTTATTAGTATCACTATGCCTAAGCAAAATAATAAAATACAGACACACACACACACACACACACACACACAAATACACATGCATATCTATATCTATCTATCTATCTATCTATCTATCTATCTATCTATCTATCTATCTATCTATCTATCTATCTATCTATTTATATATATATATATATATGTATGTATGTGTGGAGGCGCAATGGCCCAGTGGTTAGGGCAGCAGACTCGAGGTCGTAGTATTGCGATTTCGATTCCCAGACTGGGCATTGTGAGTGTTTATTGAGCGAAAACACCTACAGCTCTACGAGGTACCGGCAGGGGTCAGTGGCGATCCCTGCTGTACTCTTTCACCACAACTTTCTCTCACTCTTTCTTCTGTTGGCCTGCTCGCTTAGCCAGCGGAGTCGCGTCATTTGAAGGCTTAAACAATGCAAAGTGCATTGTGACCAGCGATGTGTAACAACATCTGATAGCCTGGTCGGTCACAGTGATCACAGTGATATATGTATGTATGTATGTATATCGAATGCAGCCCACCTGCCTTTTATGGTTCTCATTCATGTGCTATAGATCAGCTGGTACTCATTAAAATTCTCCTAACACTGGCTTACTGTTGTCAAACTGTCCTGTTTACCTGACATTCTAGTGGTTTTACTGCTTCTTTGAACTTGCTGAAACAATATCACGTACATCCATTTTAAATTGACCTTCAGCCCTTTCTTCTGTTTTCACCTCTTAACCCCCACTTTGTCTCATCTCCCAAACCAAATTTATAAACCACAAGAAATTGAATGACGCCAGCTTTTCATAGTGTGAATCGGATGGGAAATATATATAAATAAAAGAGATGTCAACCTGCTGTGAGAAATACACAATAATGTTTCATACAATCCTTGTGTTATTTGTTCTTTATGAAAAGCTCCTCACAAAAACTGCTTGTCTCAGTTTCTCACAACATGCCAACACATGCCTCTTGTTTATATATTTCTACCTTTTCAACACTTTTCCTAATTCTTTTCTACTCTAGGCACAAGGCCCAAAATTTTTGTGGGATTAGATTGACCCCAGTACGTAACTAACAACAATGATGAATTAAAAATTCTGAGAATAAACAAACAACACAGTCTAAGCAGGCACAGAAATTGTTTACATAAATGCTTCTCGGAGAGCCTTTTCTATTTTCTCATACAGTTTAGATTGACCCTAGTACGTAACAGGTACTTAATTTATCGACCCCCCAAATGGATGAAAGGCAAAGTCAACCTCGGCGGAATTTGAACTTACAATGTAAAGACAGACAAAATACCGCTAAGCATTTCTGCCAGATTGCCACCTTTCTCTAATTAAACACCTGAGATGAGTTTATTATTAATAAATTTGAAGTGACATTGCTGTACTTAAGATGACCTGCCAACCACAACAGAATGGAGATCTTAAAAACAAGATGCCATGTAAAAAACATTGGTGTGGGTACCGGGACCTTGTAAAAAACGCTGGTGCTGGTGCCATCTAAGAAGTGCTGATGCCAGTACCAGCACGGGTGCTGGTGCCACAAAAAAAGGCACTGGTGCCACGTAAAGTACCTGTAAAATAGCTGGTGTTAGGAAGGGCATCCAGTTGTAGAGATGAGGCTAAAATACACAATGGAACCTGGTGCAGCTTCTGACCTTGCCAGTTCCTCTGAAACCATCCCACCCATGCCATCATGGAAAATGGACGTTAAATGCTGCTGCTGCTGATGATTTAACCTTAATTTTAGCATAATGTTATCATCATCACCACCAACATCACTATCATCATTATTTTCAACAACAACAACAACAACAACAACAACCCCTGGACTTTACTGTCTCAAGTCCTAGGACTGATTAGGCTGGTTTACATGTTTTCCATGATACATAAGATTCCACACCATTTCCATTGAGCAGGATATTAGTCTGTATCAGGGTTACCATTTGCTGCTGAATGGGCTTCTTCAGCTGTTCATTGTAGGTTAACATTGACTGTGCTTGGTCAGGAATTGTCTCCAGCAAGAACACATGTGGGCTACATGGCCTGCTAAGTGAAGCCATTTGATGCATAAGAGTTGTGATGCCTCTCATACTGTGCTTGGTCAGGAATTGTCTCCAGCAAGAACACATGTGGGCTACATGGCCTGCTAAGTGAAGCCATTTGATGCATAAGAGTTGTGATGCCTCTCATACTGTGCTTGGTCAGGAATTGTCTACAGCAAGAACACATGTGGGCCACATGGCCTGCTAAGTGAAGCCATTTGATGCATAAGAGTTGTGATGCCTCTCATACTGTGCTTGTCAGGAATTGTCTCCAGCAGAACACATGTGGGCTACATGGCCTGCTAAGTGAAGCCATTTGATGCATAAGAGTTGTGATGCCTCTCATACTGTGCTTGGTCAGGAATTGTCTCCAGCAAGAACACATGTGGGCTACATGGCCTGCTAAGTGAAGCCATTTGATGCATAAGAGTTGTGATGCCTCTCATACTGTGCTTGGTCAGGAATTGTCTCCAGCAAGAACACATGTAGGCCACATGGCCTGCTAAGTGAAGCTATTTGATGCAATAAGAGTTGTGATGCCTCTCATGTGCTCTTCCATATTCTTTCTGTTGTTTCTTCTCAATGGCCAGAATTTCAAGCTTCAACAAGTGGCAACTAAAACCATGTGAAATGGAATGTTTTGTTTGTTCAAAAAATGCAGTGCACTGCCCAGTCTAAGAATTGATCCTACAATCTTGCTATAATGAGTGCAACACACTAATCTCTAGCCCATGCACTTTCACCATCAATGCATCACTGCACATTCATTACTTTCTGATTTGTAATTGCCATGGCATACTCTTTTACTCTTTTACTCTTTTACTCTTTTACTCTTTTACTTGTTTCAGTCATTTGACTGCGGCCATGCTGGAGCACCACCTTTAGTCGAGCAAATCGACCCTGGGACTTATTCTTTGTAAGCCCAGTACTTATTCTATCAGTCTCTTTTGCCGAACCGCTAAGTGACGGGGACGTAAACACACCAGCATCGGTTGTCAAGCAATGCTAGGGGGACAAACACAGACACACAAACACACACACACCACACACACACACACATATATATATATATATATATACGACAGGATTCTTTCAGTTTCCGTTTACCAAATCCACTCACAAGGCATTGGTCGGCCCGGGGCTATAGCAGAAGACACTTGCCCAAGATGCCATGCAGTGGGACTGAACCAGCAACCATGTGGTTGGTTAGCAAGCTACTTACCACACAGCCACTCCTGCGCCTGTCTTTTTTCTGCAATATGTACTTGGTACATGGTACCAAACTCGATTCAAAATAAGAACATTAATTTCTAAACTAAGGGCAATAAATGTGTCCCAGCTCAGATTAATTTTGGTAATACTTGTATATTATCCAGGAATAAAATACACCTGGTGGTGATAAGGGATCAAATGTATCAAAATACAGTATACGTGTAAATCTTTTATTGTGTATCTTGTTTCAGTCATTTGACTGTGGCCAAGCTGGGGCACCCGCTTCAAAGAGTTTTTAGTCAAACAAACCAACCTTTTATTTGTTTCAGTCATTTGTGTCTGTGTATGTATGTATGTATGTATGTATGTATGTATGTATGTATGTATGTATGTATGCATGCATGCATACATATGTACATTCATTCATACATGCACATACACACACATACATACATTCATGCATACATACATACATACACACATACATACATACATACATACATAAATACATACATACATACATACATACATACGTACGTACATGCATACATACATACATACACACATACATACATACATACATAAATACATACATACATACATACATACATACATACATACATACATACATACATACATAAATACATACATACATAAATACATACATACATACATACATACATACATACGTACGTACATGGATACATACATACATACATACTTATATGTATGACTTTGTATTTGTCCTCCCACTGCCTCTTGAACACCAGTGTTGGTTTGTTTATGTTCATGTAAATTATCAGTTCAGCAAAAATAAACTTGTAGTAAATACCCTACTGAAAAACAAATCAGTACTGGGGTTGGTCTATTCAAGTGAACCATTTGAGGTGGTGCCCCAGTATGGCCACAGTCCAGTGACTGAAAGATATTGATATAAATCTTTGTTATCCCTGTTCATAATCGCTTCCTTACTCACCTTTCCTTTTTTTTTCTCTCCTCTCTTTTACAGTTTGTAAATATATTGTACATGAACGCTGCGTGCAGAAGGCCCCAGCATCTTGTATTATGACCTATGTGAAATCTAAGAAATCTATCCAGGTATATCTTGTTTTTTATTTTTTTTTTGGTTTTTTTTTTCAAATAATTTAAACCTAATTAATGTTGCCGATGTTGTAAGAATTTATAAACTGTGAGAGAACGTGAAGTAAACCATTTAACCCTCTAGCATTTGAACCAGCCATATCTGGCCAAAATATTTTATTTGTTTTATGTCGAAACTGGCTAGATCTGACCTCTCACCTCATAATTACAATGTCATTCTGAAACTAAACAATTATATCATCAAAATCTCTCAGCTACAAAATAGTGCATGATTAATTCCAAACAATATAAATTAACAAACAGGCATAGACAGATAGATAGAAAGATAGACAGACAGATAGATAGATAGGTAGATAGACAGGTAGATTGATAGATAGATAGATAGATAGATAGACAGACAGACAGACAGACAGACAGACAGACAAATAGATAGATAGACAGACAGATATATAGACAGACAGACAGATAGATAGATAGATTGATAGATAGATAGATAGATAGATAGATAGATAGATAGATAGATAGATAGATAAACAGACAGACAGACAGACAGATAGATAGATAGATAGATAGACAGATAGACAGATAGACAGATAGATAGATAGATAGATAGATAGACAGATAGATAGACAGACAGACAGACTGACAGACAGACAGATAGACAGATAGACAGATAGACAGATAGATAGATAGACAGACAGATAGACAGATAGACAGATAGATAGATAGATAGATAGACAGACAGATAGACAGATAGATAGACAGACAGACAGACAGACAAATAGATAGATAGATAGACAGATAGATAGATAGACAGATAGATAGACAGACAGATAGATAGACAGATAGATAGATAGACAGACAGACAGACAGACAGATAGATAGACAGACAGACAGACAGATAGATAGACAGATAGACAGACAGACAGATAGATAGACAGATAGATAGACAGACAGATAGATACATAGATAGATAGATAGATAGACAGATAGATAGACAAACAGACAGATAGATAGAGCTACATACATATATGTACACACACACACACACATATGATAGGCTTTTAGTTTCCATCTACCAAATCCACTCACAAGGCTTTGGCTGGAGGCACTTGCCCAAGGAGTCACACAGTGGGACTGAACCTGGAACCATGCGGTTGGGAAGCAAACTTTTTACCACACAGGAACACTTCTGAATTTTTTTCATTTTTGTTTCTCCTTTTAGGTAAAAAAAATCAACCACATTACACATTTCAATCCACCTTGCTGCAAAAAAAAAAAAAAAAAAAAAAACTCACATGCACAAAACAAAAAAAACACACAAAAATAAAACAAACACCCCTTCTTTTATCATAGTTGAATGATTCTTCCCATGATGAAGAAAACTGCCACAACAACTGACTCAAAAATGTCCAACATCGAGAGTCATCTTGCTCGCTTGCTTACATTTATGTAAAACATTCAAAGCTTTTCATTGGAGCAAGTTATGACATAAATTGTTATAATTTGATAGCAATTAAATAACAAGAAAGAAATTTTTTACCGAAACCAGACAGCTGTACTTTGTCAGTTTTGCAAAATTTATCTTAGGTTCACGGCACATCGACAATTCCACAGAATAAAACCTATTTCTAGACTTTATATGTGGCTACAGACAGAAAACTCATTCTCTGCATCCGCTCTCTCCCTCCCTCTCTCTCTCTCCCTCTCTCTCTCTCCCTCTCTCTCTCTCTCCCCCTCTCTCTCCCTTTCTCTCTCTCCCTCTCTCTCTTAATTTGTCATGTTCTCAATCTCTTAGTTTGCCACTGACTCAAATGTCTCTGTCCCTGTCTCTCTGTCTCTCTCCCTCTCTATCTCCCTCACTCTCCCCTCTCTCTTTCCCTTCCCCTCTCTCTCCCTCTCTATCTCATTCTCCTCTCTCTTTCCCTTTCCCTCTCTCCCTCTCTCTCTTAATTTGTCATGCTCTCAATCTCTCTGTTTGCCTCTGACTCAAATGTCTCTGTCTCTCTCTCCCTCTCTATCTCCCTCACTCACCCCTCTCTCTTTCTCTTCCCTCTCTCCCTTTCTCTCCCCTCTCTTTCCCTCCCTTCTCTTTCCCTCCCCACTCTCCCTTTCTCCCCTCTTTTCCCACCCCTCTCTCTCCCTCCCCGTGTCTTTCTGTATCCTTCCTCTTTAACCACGCTCTGTCTCCTCTTTCTTTAAGTCACTCTCTCTCTCTCTCACTTTACCACTATCTCTCTTTCTTCCTTTCTCCTCTCTCTTTCCCTCTCAACACACCCACCACACCCTCTTCCATTATGCACAGAGTCACTTAAATAACAGCAATTACAACAAAATCGTTTTTCAATTTCTTTAATTTTTTTAAAAAATAATGACAACAACGATGAGGATGAGATGATGATGACGATGATGATGGTTACAATAACAATGAGATGATGATGATGATGATGATGATGACAACGATGATGAGATGAGGATGATGGTGATGGTGATCATTATGATGTTGCCACCACCGATGACAACGCTGCTGACAATAATGATAATGATGATGACAATAATAAGATGATGATGACAATAATAAGATGATGCTGACAACGATGATGATGATGACGATGATGATGACAATAATAAGATGATGATGATGATGATGATGATGATGATGACAATAATAAGATGATGCTGACAACGATGATGATGACTGTGGTAGGGGTCATTATGATGTTGCCACCGCCAATGTCAACGCTGCTGACAATGATGATGATGATGACAATAATAAGATGATGCTGACAATGATGATGATGATGACGATGATGATGACAATAATAAGATGATGCTGACAATGATGATGATGATGACGATGATGATGACAATAATAAGATGATGCTGACAATGATGATGATGATGACGATGATGATGACAATAATAAGATGATGCTGACAATGATGATGATGATGACGATGACAACGATGCTGCTGCTGATGACTAGGATAATTACTCGTTGTTAACAAAGAATTGAGATATATCATATTTTCTTCCTCGAACGACAAGTTTAATTGAAGGTTTCATTTCCTTGTAATCAATAATTCTACTCGTTTGCATTAAAAGGCATTTTGTTAAATTGGAAGAAAATATGGTTTGTTGCTTCTCAATAGAGATCATCTTTCAGTCTTTATTTCTTGCTTGTTTCAGTCTTTGGAGGACTGTGGCCATGCTGGGGCATCACGTTGAAGAATTTCTGTATTTATTCATTTTAAGCCTGGTACTTATTTCTTTGGTCTCATTTGCCAAACTGCTAAGTTACAGGAACATAAACCAACTAAAATACCAGTTGTCAAGGAGAGTGGGGTTACAGACACAAAGACACACACACACACACATGCATATATGTGTGTGTGTGTGTGTGTGTGTGTGTGATAGGCTTCTTCCAGTTTCCATCTACCAAATCCATTCATGAGTCTTTGGTTGGCCCAAGTCTATAACAGAAGACATTTGCTCAAGGTGCCACGCTATGGGACTGAACCCAAAACGTTTTCTCTCACACACACACATACGTACACGAACCATTTGACAACTGATGTTGGTTTGTTTATGTTCTTGTAACTTAGCACAAAAAAAAAAAACGTCCCCTGACAAAAAAAAGGGTCTAATAGAATAAGTATAAGGCTTAAAAATAAAATAAGTGTTGGGATCAGTTTTCTTAACTAATCCCTTGAAGGCGGTACCCTACCATGTTTGAAATAAAAAAATAAAAGATAAAATAAAATAAAATAGAAGATAAAAGAACAGAAGTGAATAGCAACATTGTGTTATTTTAAATGTGTTTAATAAACAGCCATATTGACAATATAGAACTGTTTGGTAAACATACAATAAATATGCAAATTCTATAAGTCTTTGAAGATAGGTCTGCTACAGTTCTTAAACTGATATAATAATCATCATCATCATCATCAACAGCAGCGGCAATGACATTCAATGTCTGTGTTCCATGCTGGCATGGGTTGGGCAGTTTGACTGGAGTCTTTGAGGACAGCAAGGTGCTCCAGGGTCTGCTTCGGTACAGTTTTTACAGCTGGATGCCCTCCCCACCACCACCCACTTTTATCATGTGTCATCATCAGCAGCAGCATCAGCATCATATTTCATGTCCGTTTTCCATGCTGGCATGGGTTGGACGGTTTGACAGGAGCTGGCAAGGCCAGGGGCCCACACCAGATTCCATATTCTGTTTCTGGCTTGGTTTCTATAGCTAGATGGCCTTCCGAATACTAACCGCTTTACAGAGGACCAGTGTGACACAGAATGTGGCAAGGCTATGTGGAAACCTGTTGAGTGTGTGTGTGTGTGTGTATGTGTGTTTGTGGGTGTGTGTTTGTTCTTTTGTTGCTTGACAACTGGTGTTGGTTTGTTTACATTCAACAAAAAAAATGATGAATAGAATAAGTATTAGAGTTTACAAAAAATACTGGGATCGATTTCTTTGACCAAACCCTTGAAGGCAGTGTCCCAGCATAGCTGGTGTAAAATGACTGAAACAGGTAAAAGATGAGAGCTAAAATGAAGTAGACAGTGACTCCTTTTCATCTCGCATGTTGTTTTCTCTTTTGCAGGATATGCAGCATCACTGGATAGATGGAAACTGTACCAAAAAATGTGATAAATGCAAAAAGTCTATTAAGTCCGGTATCAATGGCAAAACATGTCGATGGTGTAAAGCATCGGTAAGTTTTTCTTAACTAACTTTGTATAATAATTATTAGCAACAGAAGCAATATTGATACTCCAAGACAGTCTTTATACTCAACTTATCATGGATGTTTTGTTACAATGGCAAATATTGTGGCATTCACCCTGAGAGGTGAATATAGACACATGGGGCATAATATAGACACATGGTGCATGCTATAGATCAGTGGTTTTCAACCAGGGTTCCGCAAGAAGTTACAAAACTGCTAAAATCGGCAGTAATTTTTAAGTCTCCTGTGCAGATATGTGTGCATAAGACTATTAAATTATTGCACAGGGGTTCCTCGAGCCAGTGGAATGTTTCCTTGGGGTTCTGCTCCAGCAAAAAGTTTGAAAAGCACTGGTATAGATACATGGTGCATAAAAGCACACATAATTTTATTGTTAACAGATGAACTGCCAGTTCACTTGATTTCAACATACCCCGTCTCCTCAGTGACAGACATCCGCTAGCCATATACCAACCACATCTCACTGCCAACATTATATAGAATTTCAGTAACTTTATATAATTTTAAAGGTTTTGCTGTTTCTTTTCACTGGCATTGGTTGAACAGTTCTGCAAATATAGATATTTGCATAAATTGTTGGATGAAACATTTTACAGTTGGACCGCTTTACAGCTACGACAATGTTTAGTGACTCTTAACCTCTTCTTAGCTGTTGTTTAGGAATATCTCTTCATTACATCACTGTCAATCTTCTGTTTAAACTGAGGAATCTATGTTGCCATTGCTTTCTTTTTTGTGTTTTCTTTTAATTTTTTAATTGTTTTAATGTTATCTGTTGATTGCATCTCCTGACAAACGCGTCAAGTTTCAACATTTTTGCTTTCTGGTCACATGTGTGTGCAATCACACACACACACACTTGAACATTTATTAAGCACTGAGAATGGATTTGGTAGATGAGAACTGAAAGAAGCCTGTTGTATATACATGTGTGTGTGTGTGCCGCTTCATCTCAACATTATGTGATAGCTGTAAACGAGTGTCACTGTCGTACAAGTGGTGCTATTGGTTTCCAGTCTTCTATGAAAACACATCCATTCATAAGTAAATATCACCTTACTTGGAAACATGTGAAGCTAAGTGACAAAGAAGGCATTTGGCTGTTAGAAAATCCACCTTGATGATTTCCATCTGACCCATCCAAGTATGGAAAAGTGAATGTTAAAACAATGCTGTTGTTGTTGTTGTTGTTGTTGTGGTGGTGGTGGTGGTGGTGGCAGCAGTGGTGGCGGCAG
The DNA here is from genome assembly GCF_006345805.1 of Octopus sinensis. Lineage (NCBI taxonomy): Eukaryota > Metazoa > Mollusca > Cephalopoda > Octopoda > Octopodidae > Octopus > Octopus sinensis. The sequence goes on from NC_043013.1 coordinate 8,355,400, forward strand.
TGGTGGTGGTCTTTAAATAAGCCATACAATAAATAACCTCTCTTGAGTAGTTATATAACATTAGAAGCAAGAATATAGTATTGATTTTTCAGTTGCACATAATTCCAATTTAATGTTTTCTTATAGGATTTTTAAAGAACACTTTTATGCAAAAAAAAAAAAAATTACTTGGAATAATATTGCTAACATATTCAAGAAGTTAGGGGTAAATGGACATGTGCTTAGAATAATGGTACTTAAAGGGGCATTGGTTACAGTTATGTTATAGATTTTGTATACCATTGTTTCCTTTTCTAGAATGAAACTATTTCACTTTACTGTAGAATAGTTTGCAGGCACAGGAGTGGCTGTGTGGTAAGTAACTTGCTTACCAAACACATGGTTCCGGGTTCAGTCCCACTGCGTGGCACCTTGGGCAAGTGTCTTCTGCTATAGCCTCGGGCCGACCAAAGCCTTGTGATTGGATTTGGTATACAGAAACTCAAAGAGGCCCGTCATATATATGTATATATATATATATGTGTGTGTGTATGTTTGTGTGTCTGTGTTTGTCCCCCTAGCATTGCTTGACAACCGATGCTGGTGTGTTTATGTCCCCGTCACTTAGCAGTTTGGTAAAAGAGACCGATAGAATAAGTACTGGGATTACAAAAAATAAGTCCCGGTGTCGATTTGCTCGACTAAAGGCGATGCTCCAGTGTGGCCACAGTCAAATGACTGAAACAAGTAAAAGAGTATAGTATATGTGAAAGTTTGGCTGTGTTGTTAAGAAGCTTGCGTTGCAAGCATGTCGTTTTGAGTTCAGTCCTGCTACACAGCTTCTTGGGCGAGTGTCTTTTACTATATGGCTTTTACTAAAAGCTACTGATGCTTTTTGAGTGAATTTGGTAGATGGTAACTCAGTGAAAGATCATCATGTATATGTGCATACATAACATACAGTCTGGTCCGGGAATCGAACTCACTATCTCATGATTGTGAGCCTGACGCTCCAACCACTGAGTCATATGCTTTCATAACAGACCTAAGCTAAGTAATAAGTGACCAAGTGTTTTAGGTAAGCTTAGAAAATGAGGGCTAGAAATACTGATTTAGACAATCAACATTTGAGATTGGTTTATTGGCATTAACCATAAAGAAACGTATAGAATAAGATAAGAAATGACTCAGCAGAGAGAAGAAAATTGTAAACTAATTGATCTCTGGCTCTTTTATATATCTTTTGAAAGGAAAATCATTTTGTAGATCAAACTCATTTGACAGTGCATCAAACCATAAAACCTTTGTTCCAATTATAAAGTGTTGTCATAATCATTCCTTTTATCTGTAACTGATGCGTGACTGGGCATGCTTAGTTCATGTCACCACGAAAAAAAAAATAACAAACAAAACAAACGGAAAAAGACAAAGAAAATAAACAAAATTTAGCATTCGCTGAAATGATCATGCTGATGATGGTAATGATGGTGATGATGTTGCAAATTTTATTCACAATTTAAAAATACTTAAAATTTTGGGGGGTCAAATTTTATTTCATCTGATGTTAAATTTGTCATATATATATATATATATATGCATGTATGTTGTGTGTAAAAATATACACACAAACATATGCACACACACACACACACACATATATATAATATATATTTTTATGCATGTGTATGAATGAGGACAGCTGGATAAAGAAGTGCCAATCGTTGAAAGTGGATGGTACCTGTGGAAGAGGGAGACCGAGAAAGACATGGGATGAAGTGGTAAGGACTGATCCCAGGATGCTGGGCCCCACAGAGGAAATGACAATGGACTGAGATGTCTGGTGATATGAGGTTCTTGAGAAGACCTGCCCATATCAATGAAACTGAGTTCTAGAAGCGCTGTATGTCCCACCCACACATGACAAGAAAACTTCTCACACACCCTACCACAAAAAAATCCAAACTACATCTCTACATCACGGCTCTTCCTCACATTTCCACTTCATGCATTGTGCTTACCTCTCACTCTCCACTCTTGTCCTTTTGGCCCTGTCTCACTGTATCATTGCACTCTGCAAGCCCTCAACCTATGTGTTCCACCCGCATATAACACGAAAATTTCTCACTCAGCCTACCCCAACACACCAATCTACATCTCTACATCTCTTCTCTTCCTTACACCTCCTCCTTCATGCACTATGCCTACCTCTCACTTCTCAATCCTTTCCTCATGGCTGTTTCTCTGTATCATTGCTATCCAGTAGCCCCACCCCCTACACACACACTCTATATACCCAGGTTTTCACAACTCACCTCCTGCCACTTATATTATGACCTTCAAATCTCAAGGGTATGCCCGGCACTTGCCACCATCTATATATCTCTCTCTTCCTTTACTTAACCATCCCATTTATATTCTGATCCCAGTCCCTTGTGAGTATGCCCAGCACTTTGAGACTCCTGCTGTCTCCCACTCTCACTCTCTCTCTCTCTATCTCTCCTTCTCTCTCTCTCTCTCCTCCTCTCCCTCTCTCCCTCTCTCTCACACTCTCACTCTCTCACCTTGTACCTCCTCTACTGCAAAACTCCTGTTTCTGTCTCTCTGTCTCACTATAACCTTTCATCATTTGACACATGATCACCTCTTCCAATTCCCCCGCCCTTCTCAAACTTCCTTGTCTTGCAGGTTACTTGGCGACCCTGTCAGCACAGGTGCCACTTAAAAAGCATCCAGTTCACACTGTAAAGTGGTTGGTGTTTGGAAAGGCATCCAATTGTAGAAACAGTGCCAAAACTGACCTCACCTGAGCTTGTACCATGTAAAAAGCACTAAGTCCACTCTGCTTGGTCATTGGTGTTAGGAAGGGCATCCAGCTATAAAAACCCTGCTAAAGAGTCACAGAAGTCTGGTGCAAGCTTCTGCCTGGTCAGCTCCTGTCAAACCATCCCACCCATGCCAGCATGGGTGGTGGACATTAAACTATGATGATATATTTATATATATATATACTCTTTTACTTGTTTCACTCATTTTAACTGCAGCCATGCTGGAGCACCGCCTTTAATCAAGTAACTCGACCCCGGGACTTATTCTTTTGTAAGCCCAGTACTTATTCTATCAGTCTCTTTTGCCGATCCGCTAAGTTACGGGGACATAAACACACCAGCATTGGTTGTCAAGCAATGCTAGGGGGACAAACACAGACACACAAACACACACACATGCATATATATATATACATATATACGACGGGCCTCATTCAGTTTCCGTCTACCAAATCCACTCACAAGGCTTTGGTTGGCCCGAGGCTATAGTAGAAAACACTTGCCCAAGGTGCCACGCAGTGGGACTGAACCCGGAACCATGTGGTTGGTATGCGTGCTACTTACCACACAGCCACTCCTGTGCCTATATATATATATATTATATTAAATTAGAGATAAAACATATATGTATATATATAATATATATATATATATATATATATACATATATGTATGTATACATGTATATGTGTATGTGTCTGTAATATGTATGTATGTATAATTTGGTTTGTTTGAATTATTTTTCCCCCTACTCTTAGAGAAAACGTTCTGCCATTGCCACAAAAACAGGAAAAGAAACTGAATTGAAATGATTCCAGAAATGTGTTAAGCAGATACAGATGTGGATGTTTTAATGTTAACTAAATCTATTAATTAGATGAGAAGTTTTCGTTACTGTGTAATTATGAAGTCACAGATGCAGAAACATTCCATTTTGCAGTTCTTCTCTCACCCACAGAAAAGGAAAAAGCTAATTCAAAATTGAGTGAGATTTACAAGAGCAAAAATTACATTCAGTTGTATTTTTGACCAGTTAACTCTTTGTCTTCATTCACCTAAGCTTGCCCTCACTCAGGTTTTAACAAGAGTAGGGTATGGATGGATCAGCTGAGTTCTGAGTAAGATGAGTTCAGTATTTACTATACTGTCTGGCTTGTATGTTAAAGGTCAAGCTCGGCCAAATTTGAACTCAGAACATAACGGCAGACAAAATACCTATTTCTTTACTACCCACAAGGGGCTAAACACAGAGGGGACAAACAA
>NC_043013.1:8364466-8374466 GCF_006345805.1 Octopus sinensis
AATACCAATAAGCATTTTGCCTAGTGTGATAATGTTTTTGCCAGCTCACCTTGTGTGTGTGTGTTGTGTGTGTGTGTGTATAAGGAGAATAATAAATGAACTGAGAAATAAGGAAAGCTTCTCACAATGAAGAAAGTTTAAAAGACCTTTACATTTCAGGTGCAAAGGCCTGTCTTCATAGATTGGCCTTTGCATCCAAAATATAAAGGTTCTTTAGACTTTCTGCCTTCTTAGAAGTTCCCCTTATTTCTCATTTCATTTACTATTCTATCAAACTACAGTGTTCTTCTTTCATATAGGAGTGGCTGTGTGGTAAGAAGCTTGCTTCACAACCATATGTTTTTGAGTTCAGTCTCACTGCATGACACCTTGGGAGCAAGTGTCTTCTACTATATAGCCTCAGGCCAACTAAAGCCTTGTGAGTGGATTTGGTTAACAGAAACTGAAAGAAGCCCATCATGTGTGTGTGTGTTTGTCCTCCACCACCACCACTTCACAACCGGTGTTAGTGTGTTTGCATCCTTGTTTGACAAAAGAGACCAACAGGATAAGAACCAGGCTTAGAAAATAAAAAAAAATGTACTGGGAGCAATTCATTGTGCTAAAATACTGCAAGGCGGTGCCCCAGCATGGCCACAGTCAAATGACTGGAATAAGTAAAAGAATGAATGAGTGTGTGTATATATAATGCACACACACACACACGCACACAACACAGGCTTCTTTCAGTTTCCCTCTATCAAATCCACACATACGTCTTTGGTTATCCCACGACTGTAGTAGGAGACATCTACTGAATGTACCATGAAGTGGGGCTGAACCTGCAATAATGTGATTTGGCAGCAAACTTCTTAACCACACAGCCACTATTATATATATATATATAGTTGCAGGAGTGGCTGTGTGGTAAGTAGCTTGTTTACCAACCACATGGTTCCGGGTTCAGTCCCAATGCGTGGCACCTTGGGCAAGTGTCTTCTACTATAGTCTCGGGCCGACCAAAGCCTTGTGAGTGGATTTGGTAGACGGAAACTGAAAGAAGCCTGTCGTATATATGTATATATATATATGCATGTGTGTGTTTGTGTGAGTGTGTTTGTCCCCCTAGCATTGCTTGACAACCGATGGTGTGTTTATGTCCCCATTACTTAGCGGTTTGGCAAAAGAGACCGATAGAATAAGTACTGGGCTTACAAAAGAATAAGTCCCTGGTCGAGTTGCTCGATTAAAGGCGGTGCTCCAGCATGGCCGCAGTCAAATGACTGGAACAAGTAAAAGAGTAAAAGTGTATAGTATTTATTATACTGAAAAGCCCCAGAGAGATTAATGACCTTGGTTAGATTTGAACTTAGAATATGGATTCACCAAATGAAGTATTTAAAATATGTAGTTTTGATGATTAGTTATTTACTTCACTTCACCTTCACCTATTGAAAAATTACCAAGGCACCGATGAAAGCTTATTAAAATGCGAGGAACTGAAAGATGGAAAATAAATTAGTTGTAACTTCTCTTCCTATGCTTCCTGTTGATGCTGGCAGTGGTAGCATGCATACGTAGAAAACATCCATTTGTAAATAAGCGAGAGATGGGGAGGTGAGTGTGTGTGTGTGTGTGTGTGAACATTTGTATATTTGTACATTAGTTGAGGAAACTTGGTGGTTGCAATGTGCTGTACATATGTGTGTTTCTTTACTACCCACAAGGGGCTAAACACAGAGGGGACAAACAAGGACAGACAAACGGATTAAGTCGATTATATCGACCCCAGTGCATAACTGGTACTTAATTTATCGACCCTGAAAGGATGAAAGGCAAAGTCGACCTCGGCGGAATTTGAACTCAGAACGCAATGACAGACGCAATACCGCTAAGCATTTCACCCGGTGTGCTAACGTTTCTGCCAGCTCGCCGCCTGTACATATGTGTATATATCGAGGCATATGGTAAGGCATGCTGAGGAAGGTGAGGCTATAATGCCAGTCCAGAAACCAGTCTACATGAGTTCAATTACTTGAATGTATGCTGAGAGATTGTCTTTGCCCATTTGCCTTCGAACGGTTAATTTCCGTATTTATTATCAGTGTATTTTGGTGATTTAAATAAGGATTTTAACTGTTATTTCCAGTAAGTCAACATACTTAGTATGTCCTTTGATCAATTTTAATCCTTCAGCTATTTAATGCAACCAAAATGATCATGAATTCAGTTCCATTCCATGGCACTTTGAGCAAGTACCTGCTACTATAGCCCTGGGTTGACCAGTGCCTTGTGTGGAAGCTCATCGTATATGTGCATCTGTGTGTGTGTGTGTGTGTGTAAGAGAGAGAGAGAGAGGGAGAGTGTGTGTCTCCCATCCATCATTTGACAACTATTGTTGGTTTGTTTACATCCCCATAGTTTAATAGATCAGCAAAAGAGACTGTTAAAATAAGAATGAAACTTAAAAACAAGTACCAGAGCCAATTTGTTTGAGTAAGCCCTTCAAGGCAATGCTCCAGCATGGCTGCAGTTCAATGACTGAAACAAGTAAAAATAAAATTAAAAAACAAAAACAACATATGTGTATTTGGGAATTCACACATAAGAATGCTCAGTAGTTAGGGTTGGTAGTGTAAATATGTGTATAAACACTGCTGATTCATTTCATATTCCTATATGCATGACATTTAGATATCTCCATATCACTGTATCAACCAGACTATCAGATGTGGTTATACACTGCTGGTCACAATGCACTTCCTCAGATTGTTATAAAAGTTTTAAACTATTCCATCCCACTGGTTAGGCAGTCAGACAGGCCCTTTCCCTTTGAATGGAAAGTTTATCTGTTGCGGGGTTATCCATTTACAGCTGGGTGGACTGGTACAATATGAAGTGAAGTATCTTGCTCAGAACACAATGCATCACTGGTCTGGGGATTGAAATCCCAATTTAGTGATTGTGAGTACAACACCCTAACAACTAGGCTATGTGGCTTAGATATAACAGACTTTAACATTGTAACAATCTAACAACCAATGTCACCAAAAAGGGGTTAAAAAATATCATTCTTCTTACTTGGTTGTTCCAGGAATTACTGTATAAATTAGTCTGTTGTGTCTGGGGACAGTCATTTTCTTTTTGTGCCTTATAATATAACACACTCATTGGTAAAATTTCCACTTTTTGTTTTTTCTTATTTTTATTTTCCTAAAATTTTTGTTAGTCAAAACTATTGCAAAGGTTGCAAGACACAACGACAATTTTAGGAAAATAAAAATAAAGAAAAAAAGTGAAAATTTTACCGTTGAGTGTGTTATATTATAAGGCACAAAAAAGAAAATGACTCTCCCCAGACACAACAGAATATGCTTCAACACACGAACTCATATAAAGAATCTTGCAAACCAAATCCAACAACGAAATGTATAAATTAGATTCTCCTTAAAAAGAAAATAATCAGTCAGGCATAGTATAAGGCACAGGTGTGATATAAGGTGCAAGCATGGCATAAGACACAGGTGTGGTTGTATGGTAAGAAGTTTGCTTCCCAACCACATGGTTCCAGGTTCGCTCCTACTATAGCCTCAAGCCAACTAAGGCCTTGTGAGTGAATTTGGTAAACAGAAATTGAAAGAATCTTGTTGTATATATATATATTTATATATGTATATGTATATATCTATGTGTGTTTGTCCCCCACCTCACCCACCACCACCACTTGCTAACCGGTGTTGGTGTCTTTACATCCCCATAACTTTGGCAAAAGAGGCCGGTAAATGTACCAGGTTTTAAAAAGGAAATTAGTCCTGGGGTTGATTAGTTCAACTAAAATTCCTCAAGGTGGTGCCCCAGCATGGCCTTAGTCTAATGACTGAAACAAGCAAACGTAACAGTGTAAAAGAAAGTCAATCAGAGTTTTCTCTCCTGTTTGGAAGCATCTTCTCATACTTCATTCTATAAATTGTGCACCAATTTCATATTTTCTTGAAGCAGCATAATTTTCTTAACCCTTTTGTTACTGTATTTATTTTGAGATGCTCTGTGTTTCTTTCAATTAATTTTAAATATAACAAAGAATTTAGTAAAATAACTTAGTTATCATTCAACTAGTGTTAGGAACATAAATTGTGACTAAGGTTTGGTGGAAGATTTTAATTCAAAACTTATGAAAACAAGACATTTGTACTACAGAGCCAGAGCTGGTTTCAGCCGGGTTGGTAACGAAAGGGTTAAATTAATCATTTGTTAACCCTTTCGTTACTGTATTTATTTTGAGATGTTCTGTGTTTCTTTCAATTAATTTTAAATATAACAAAGAATTAGTAAAATAACTTAGTTATCATTCAACTAGTGTTAGGAACATAATTGTGACTAAGGTTTGGTGGAAGATTTTAATTCAAAACTTATGAAAACAAGACATTTGTACTACAGAGCCAGAGCTGGTTTCAGCCGGGTTGGTAACGAAAGGGTTAAATTAATCATTTGTTAACCCTTTCGTTACTGTATTTATTTTGAGATGTTCTGTGTTTCTTTCAATTAATTTTAAATATAACAAAGAATTTAGTAAAATAACTTAGTTATCATTCAACTAGTGTTAGGAACATAAATTGTGACTAAGGTTTGGTGGAAGATTTTAATTCAAAACTTATGAAAACAAGACATTTGTACTACAGAGCCAGAGCTGGTTTCAGCCGGGTTGGTAACGAAAGGGTTAAATTAATCATTTGTTAACCCTTTCGTTACTGTATTTATTTTGAGATGTTCTGTGTTTCTTTCAATTAATTTTAAATATAACAAAGAATTTAGTAAAATAACTTAGTTATCATTCAACTAGTGTTAGGAACATAAATTGTGACTAAGGTTTGGTGGAAGATTTTAATTCAAAACTTATGAAAACAAGACATTTGTACTACAGAGCAGAGCTGGTTTCAGCCGGGTTGGTAACGAAAGGGTTAAATTAATCATTTGTTAACCCTTTCGTTACTGTATTTATTTTGAGATGTTCTGTGTTTCTTTCAATTAATTTTAAATATAACAAAGAATTTAGTAAAATAACTTAGTTATCATTCAACTAGTGTTAGGAACATAAATTGTGACTAAGGTTTGGTGGAAGATTTTAATTCAAAACTTATGAAAACAAGACATTTGTACTACAGAGCCAGAGCTGGTTTCAGCCGGGTTGGTAACGAAAGGGTTAAATTAATCATTTGTTAACCCTTTCGTTACTGTATTTATTTTGAGATGTTCTGTGTTTCTTTCAATTAATTTTAAATATAACAAAGAATTTAGTAAAATAACTTAATTATCATTCAACTAGTGTTAGGAACATAAATTGTGACTAAGGTTCGGTGGAATGTTTTAATTCAAAACTTATGAAAACAAGACATTTGTACTACAGAGCCAGAGCTGGTTTCAGCCGGGTTGGTAACGAAAGGGTTAAAACATTAATTCAACTCTCATTCCGTTTATCCTTTCATTTCATGTAAACATAAAGCTATCTCATTAAATACGAAATTAAACTAGAAATTATTAAAAAGACTAGGACGGAAAAAGAAAGTGTCTGTTTTAGAACCATTAGGGCATGAATTACCAACTTTAAAAACCATGAATGGAACATGACAAAATAAAAGTTGCCGTGCAGAATTCATGCAAGCATAATGCTCTTTAACTAGCATGCAGAAACGGTAAAATCATGGAAAATGGTGTTTTGAGTGGATGGTATGTTATAGTACCATTCACCTCTACATCAAGCCATTATCCAACAAAAGGTGTAAAATATATTTACAGTCGTAGGAGTGGCTGTGTGGTAAGTAGCTTGTTTACCAACCACATGGTTCAGGGTTCAGTCCCACTGCAGGACACCTTGGGCAAGTGTCTTCTGCTATAGCCTCGGACCGACCAAAGCCTTGTGAGTGGATTTGGTAGACGGAAACTGAAAGAAGCCGTTCGTATATATGTATATATATATATGTATGTGTGTTTGTGTATCTGTGTTTGTCCCCCTAGCATTGCTTTTCAACCGATGCTGGTGTGTTTACGTCCCCGTCACTTAGCGGTTCGGCAAAAAGAGACCGATAGAATAAGTACTGGGCTTACAAAGAATAAGTCCCGGGGTCGATTTGCTTGATTAAAGGCAGTGCTCCAGCATGGCTGCAGTCAAATGACTGAAACAAGTAAAAGAGTAAAAGAGAGAGTAGGCGTAGGAGTGGCTGTGTGGTAAGTAGCTTGCTTACCAACTGCATGACTCCAGGTTCAGTCCCACTGCGTGGCACCTTGGGCAAGTGTCTGCTGCTATAGCCTTGGGCCAACCAAAGCCTTGTGAGTAGAATTGGTGGATGGAAGCTGAAAGAAGCCTGTCGTATGTATGTATTTATATATATGTATATGTATGTATGTATGTGTGTGTATATGTTTGTGTGTCGATTTGCTTGACTAAAGGCGGTGCTCCAACATGGCTGCAATCAAATGACTGAAAGAAGTAAAAGAGATAGTAAAAAAGAGAATATGTGTGTGTATGTATATGTTTGTGTGTCTGTGTTTGTCCCCCCAACATCACTTGACAACCGATGCTGGTGTGTTTACGTCCTCGTTACTTAGCAGTTCAGCAAGAGAGACCGATAGAATAAGTACCTGGCTTACAAAGAATAAGTCCTGGGGTCGATTTGCTCGACTAAAAGGCGTTGCTCCAGCATGGCCACAGTCAAATGACTGAAACAAATAAAAGAATAAAAGAATAAAAATTCAGCATTCAATAATCTGAATTCAGAAGAATTAATGTAAAAAAAAAAAAGAAAATAAGAAAAAAAGAAAAAAATGGTAAACACTCACACAAACTTACCGACACACATCACATAATTATCATTAGAAATATAAAGCAGCTGAAAAAGTTATTCAAATGTTTGATGCTTTTGGTGGCTGGTTAGCAAAGTTCAGATATCAATATGTAGTCTGCATATCATTTAGATAACAATGGAAGCAGGAAGTGCTGACATCCTCCAGACTGCATCAGAAGTTCTAGCATAAGTGAAATGCTTCATAGACACAAGTAAATATACACCAAATATAATTTTTAATCTAATCAGATGTAGATTATTTTGGAAAAGTCTAAAACTTTTTTGTTATATTATTAGCATGCTCATTAGAACATCAGACAAAATACTTTGTTGCAATTTTCCGGTTCTTTACATTCTGAGTTCCAATATCACTGAGGTCAACTTTGCCTTTCATCCTTGCAGGGTTGATAAAATGAAGTACAAGTCAAGCACTGTGTTGATGTCATCGAGTTACCCCCCTTTGTCCTATTGCTGGCCTTATGCCAATAGGACAAAATTTATCATGTTTACTCTCAACTGAAGTAAGACTTTATAACCTCACTACCTCCTCCTGGTCCAATAAAAAACAAAAATTGAAACTGTTATTTGCGTAGTTATCACAGGATATACAATATCAATGTGATTGGTTCCCCTTAACAGTTTGTTTAAAGCAGTGGTTCCCCCAAAGTGGGCAGTATTGCTCCCTCGTGGGACAGTGGGAAGTTCCAAGGAGACATTGAAAAATAGTGGCATGATAATATAATTTTTTCCAGAAAATTTTTCTTTAACAGACTGGTGTTTAATATCGGTTGCTGTAATCAATTAACTTAACCCTTTCGTTACTGTATTTATTTTGAGATGCTCTGTGTTTCTTTTAATTACTTTAAATATAACAAAGAATTTAGTAAAATTACTTGGTTATCACTCAGCTAATGTTAGGAACATAAACTGTGACTAAGGTTTGGTGGAAGATTTTAATTCTAAACTTATGAAAACAAGACATTTGTACTCAGAGCCAGAACCGGTTTCATCCGGGCTGGTAACGAAAGGGTTAAATATCTCCTACAATCATCATCATCATCGTCGTCAATCATATCATCATCATCACCATCATCAACATCTTCATCAACATTGTCTTCATCAATGCCGTTGTCACCACCACCACTTAATGTCTGTTTTTCATGCTGGCATTGGTTGGGTGATTCATGTAAAAAGTGGGGGGGGGATAATGGAGTAGTGATTCATTTAAAAACAACAAAATAATGGATTTATTAGGTTAGGTTTTATTTGTGAAATGCAGTTGCTTTGAATTTGCTGCAGAAAGAGGTCTATGTTTGTGATGGTTAGTTGGGTTGGGGGTGCTAGGAATGTGGTCTGGGGGTCAAGGGGGCAGCAACCTGTAAAAGTTTGGGAACTGCTGGTTTAAAGGGTTGTAAACTGATGACCAAAAGAAAGAGGTATTAGAAATAATTCCAGAAGGTCATCATTCTGGGGGAGAAAGGATTGGGAATAGTGTTTAAAGCAAAAACTGGTTGGCTGGATAGAGTGTAGATGATGAAAGGAGGAGGAGGAGAAGAAGGAGGAGAGATAAGTAAGCTGGGAGTTTCTGAATGGAGATAGCTTAAGACCAACCAATTCTCATGAGCAGAGGCCATAGTAGTAACAGTAGAAAAGGCTGAGAGAGGACACAGCCTGTCTGTCTTGCACAAGCTGAATAAAAGTGAGTCAAATGGCCATCCACTGGATGCAGTTACTGATCTCTGTTAGTGCAGTAGCAGTACCATCCCAGATATAGAAGCAGTACTCCATTGTGTACCTAACCTAAGCTTTGTAGAGAATGTGCAGTTGTTCAGGAAGTAATTTTCTTGTTCTAAAAGAAGTACTGGTTGGCCTTGGAGATGAAGTCAGCTATGTTAAGGAAATTTGTGCTTATGTTCATGAACTCTACACCTCAACAGCAAATAACGACTACAGCTACGGTGTCATCCAAATCTAATCTACTCCTTATGTATATATATATATATATATATATATATATATATAGAAAACAATTGCAGCATGGAAGGTGTTTATAAGCCATTTAAGAAACACACAAAAACCGTTAGATTCACTTCAACATTTAAATTTAATTTGTCAAAGTATTTTCGCCGCTTTGAGACCGCGGCCTGTTCACTGATAAAATTCTGTGCTGCATCACAGAATTTTATCAGTGAACAGGTCATGGTCTCAAAGCGACGAAAATATTTTGACAAATTAAATTTAAATGTTGAAGTGAATCTAATGGTTTTTGTGTGTTTCTTAAATGGCTTATAAACACCTTCCACGCTGCAATTGTTTTCGTTCCAGCACACAATCTCAGATCAGGTCACTTGCTATGCAAGTACATCTCTGTAATATATATAGAAATATAACAGAAAAACTTGGCTTTATTTACCGAAAGATTTGTTAAGCATTTCTGCATTACTGTCAAATGTTACAGGGAAAAGAATAATTTTGAACTCAAGGCAGTTTTGATTTCAGACAATAATTCTGGTCATCCTTCATATTTCAGTTCATTCCAGGTATGCATTCTGCATTCTTTCTTCTTTGACTCATTTTCATTCCACCAAACACAATTTCATTTGTACAGCCTATAGCTGAATGAATTATTCCATCACTACCATCTTTACCATCTTCCCTGGTACTCCTACTCACACTTATGTAATGCAGGGTAGCCATGTATCTCCTTTATAACAAGACAACCTTGCTTGTCCCTCTATCATACTGTGGTGGAGCATAAAGCCACCTCCACCACTCTCAAATACACTACCACCAACACAAGGTAGGGAGCTTCTCTTTTCTTGTATTGCAAGTTACTTTGGCAACCTCACAATTGATACTTACTGTATCACACAAAAAAAGTACCCAGCATACTCGGTAAAGAAGTTGGTATTATGAAGGGTACTCAACCATAGAAACCAAACCGAAGCTGACATTGGAACTCAACACAGCCCAGCCCCTTGCTTGATCCTTTCAAACCACCTAACGAATGCCAGCATGGACAGCAGACATTAAATGGTGGTGGTGGTGGTGGTGCTGGTGGTGACAACGACATTGATGAAGATGTTGACGGTGGTGGTGGTGGTGGTGGTGGTGATGATGATGATGATGATGATGATGAGGAGGAGGAGGAGGAGGAGGAGGATTGTACAAGACCTTTAAGT
>NC_043013.1:8379466-8381966 GCF_006345805.1 Octopus sinensis
ACTGCACCAAAATGCTTAGCAGCAGTTCTTCTGGTTTTATGTTCTGAATTCAAGGTCAAGGTCGACTTAGCTCTTCATCGTTTTGAGGCCAATAAAATCACTACCAGTTGAGTACTAGATTTATGTAATCAACAATCTCCACCCTCAAGATTTCAGATCTCCTGTCTACATTACTATTGTTATGTATTTATATTGATGTTCGTAATTTGATCAATGATTTTTTTGTTGATTTTAGAGGCGTGGCGATGTACACTAACATCAAGCCACAGGTACTCCTCAGACGTCGCATTGCTTATTTAGATTAGGAACATACCTGCATCATACGTTTGTGTCTTGTTGCTTTTTAGAGTGTGCTGAAAATATTTCATGTCAATTCTTTTGTCTTACATAATTTGAACAAATCAAATGTTATTTTTAATGTTCTTAACATCAAAATGCTCCTTTTAATGTTCCCTAATATCAAAAGACAAAACAATCTGTAATTCTGATAACAATGTCTGGTCTGTTAATAATAGTCAGTTTTGTTAATGATGTGGGGATATTTTCCCTCAAGGATGGTATATTGTTCATGGCTAGTTACTAGTTTCAAAATGTTCCAGTGCTGTTTGTCACTGACTTGTACCCCTAAATGCCTGTACATCTTTCTGATTGATATGTTTGCTAATTTTATATACATTGCTTATGTCTTGTTTCAGGTATCTGAGAATTTTACCTTGCATGGGCTGGTGTAATAGTGACCTTATTATTATTGTTGTTGTTGTTGTTATTGTTACTATCGTTATTGCTTAGTCACATTTCTTCCATGTTTAATATGTTCGAAGCTAAATCCCACTGAAATCCAAATCTTTTGGGATTGATACAGTAAAGTATCAGTCAAGTACTGGGGTGGATGTAATTGACTTTTCTCTCTCTCTCTCTTCAAGAAATTGCTGGCCAGAATTAGAAAGAATTATTATTATCATTACTGTTTGGTGGTAATTCTTCAAATCCCACCAGGTTTAAGTTTACCTTACATCCTTTCAGAATCAATAAAACAATGTACCAGTCAAATACTGGGGTTGATATAAACAACCAACTCCATTCCTCTAAAACTCTTGACCTTGGGCCAAAGTTTGAGACAATTACAAAGATGTCAAGCTGCCAGAATTGCTAGTGTTAGATAAAATGCTAGGTGGCATTTCTACCAACACTTCACTTCCTGAGTTCAAATCTCAGCAAGGTCAACTTTACTTTTCATCCTTTCAGGGTTGATAAAATAACTATTTCTATACATCTCCACTGATTATGAAGTGATTTCTTATGTCATCATCATCATCATCATCATCGTTTAACGTCCGTTTTCCGCGCTAGCACGGGTTGGACGGTTCGACCGGGGTCTGGGAAGCCAGGGGCTGCACCAGGCTCCAGTCTGATCTGGCAGAGTTTCTACAGCTGGATGCCCTTCCTAACGCCAACCACTCCACGAGTGTAGTGGGTGCTTTTTACGTGCCACCTGCACAGGTGCCAGGGGGGTCTGGCATCGGCCACGATCGGTTGGAGCTTTTAACGTGCCACCGGCACGGAAGCCAGCTATGGCGGCGCTGGCATCGGCCACGTTTGGATGGTGCTTTTTATGTGCCACCGGCACAGAAGCCAGTCGGGGCGGCGCTGGCATCGGCCAATTTCTTAGATTTTTTTTTTGTGTGTTTGTTTTTGTTTTTCTGTTCCATGGTTACAAAATCTATTTTACAGGCCATGAAGCCTTACAGATTTTTTTTTTTCTCTCATTTGGTTTAGTCTGTGTTCTCATTTCTTGATGTCTATCATCTCACACATTTTGTTTGAAAATAATGGCTACCTTAGAAAGCTATCATAACCTGTTAAAAAGTGTTCCTGTCATTTTGCACTGATAATTACACATTATTAAACTAATTAGTTGTAGAAACTGGTTCTCAGTGGTTTTACTTTTTTTTTTTCTCATTTCAATTTCTATAGGAAAAATTCTACAATGCAACCATCATTTTTCTATTTAATGCTATTGAATTTGCAGCACTGAAGTCTGGTATTTTATTGATTTTCAGAGTTCTTTCCAAAGGCCATATCCCAAAATTGCTTACTTCATTTATTTATTTATTTATCTATTTATCATTATTATTATTATTATTATTATTATTATTATTATTATTATTATTATTATTATCATTATTATTATTATTATTATCATTATTATTATTATTATTATTATTGTTATTATTATAAGTACTGAATTTTCCATAATTAATAATCTAGCACAGCCCTTTAAAATTCAGAATATAGAAAAAAATCTCTCTAGGGATATACCATTTACTCAACCTATATGAACTATGATATCAACAGAAAAAAATAAATTATATGAAATTAAGCTAATGATGTTAACAATCAGCCCTAGTAATTTGTTAAAAATCATTTCCATTAGCAAGTCATGATTATAATCATTTTTTTTTTTTTTTACTATTTCTATTTCCTATACATCATAGACATG
>NC_043013.1:8386966-8416966 GCF_006345805.1 Octopus sinensis
TCCTAAGCAAACCTGGTGCAGATATGAGTAGTGCAGATGCTAAGGAAGGGTAGGAAAATATTATAAGCCCTACAATTCACTCCATAATTGTCCACGGGCATGTGGCTTAGTGGTTAAGAGCATGGGATACTAACCCCCAGATTCCAAGTTCAATTTCAGGCAGTGACCTAAATAATTAGAATAATAATAATAATATCGAAAAATACCTTAGATTGAGAACCCAGGTTAGAAATATCCCCAGGACACCTGGAGAGTATATCAGCCGAAATGTTGTGTTAACAAATATCCATCAAATGTAAATAATGTACATTATTCAAATATTTGAGTGTAATGCTTAAATGAAAACAGCCTTGGGATTGCACCTAGAAAGTTACCCTCTGAGGAACAAATCCAGGCACGGTTGTCTATGGAATACCAGCCTTCTCTCTCCATACCACCAATGTTATCCAATAATGTCGCAATAATGTGGCACCAGTAATGTCACAGCTCACTTCTACCGCTGAGTGAATACGAAATAAAGTGTCTTGCTCAAGAACACAACACACAGCCCAGTCGTGATTGTGGGTCTGACGTTCTAACCAATGAGCCATTCACCTTCACTCGGTAAATTATGTAAGAAAGTAGGATGCTGGACTGTAGAGATATCAGTCTTAGATCATAGTTGCATGATTCGTGATCAGAAGGGTGCCCAGCTGTAAAAACAGATATCTAAATTTGCAACTTCCTACTTGTTTTGTTGATGAGATATCTTTTTACTGATATTGTGTTATTTTTGTTGAAGCTACAATAAACTGATTTGGGATCTCTAGCAAACAGTCTCCCCATTGTTTTCCATTTATACTCTGCAGATTTATAGTTTAATTTCCCAGCTGTCGCCATTAGTTCTTATTTCGGCTGATGATGTCATAGAAAGGAAACTGAAAGAAAAAAAAAAATACAAGTGTGGATGTGTGGGAAGAAGCTTGCTTGTCAACCACGTGATTCTGGGTTCAGTCCCACCATGTGGAACATTGGGCGAGTGTCTTTTGCTATAGCCTCAGCCTGACCAAAACCTTGTGAGTGGATTTGGTAGACAGAAGCTGAAGGAAGCCTGCTGTGTGTGTGTGTGTGTGTGAGGGTCTACCTGTGTTGGTCCCCACATCTGCTTGACAACCAGTGTTGTTGTTTACATCTCCATAACTTAGCAGTTAGACAAAAGAAACCAATAGAATAAGTACCAAGCTTTAAAAAAAGATAAATAAAAAGGTCTAAGGTTAATTCATTGAACTGAAAATTCTTCAAGGCAGTGTTCCAGTATGGCCACAGTCTAATAATTGAAACATGTAAAAGTTAAAAGATAAAAAAAAATGTAAAAGAAGTCCAAGAAAGGAATTTGATTTCTCATATGCCAATCATAAACCATTCGTTTATATCCAGTTACTCTGTTCTGATTAGACTAATTTCATTTATATTTGTTTTAAGTCATTAGTTTACCATTCACATTGTCGTTATAGTTGTTGTGTCATCGGTGTTGTTTTCATTGTTGTTGTTATTATTATTGTTGTCTCAATTCATAGTTAGTTATTGTTGTATTTTCATTTATACACCTATGTTTAATCAAAAATTGATGTCTGTATGTATTTAAAAAGAACAAAAACAAAAACCCTTTATCATTTGTATTCTTTCTTTATTAATTTTTTGCTCTTCCCACCCCTATTATACATGCTTTACTGTAAGAATTCCATTACATATTTGTGACTAATTCTTCAAATGTAATTTAATGAAATTATTATCATTACATTTTACTTCTCAGAGCTCTCAATCTTTATTTCTTAAATGTCTTTTTCCATAAATCATAAGACTTGTTAGTTAGGAATTAAGTTCCATGGAAGATACTCAACACCCAAGGACCAATCGGAAAATCCTAGCTGTCTTCAATAGAGCAGTTATTTTGGGCATGCTCTACTCTCATGACAATTCCAACTTCTCCAACATATTTCTCAAATTTGGTTATTAGTGCTCCAAGTATCCCTACAACCGTTGGGATAACAGTTACTCTCTTCTTTGCAATTTTGTTTTTTAGTAATTTGTATTTTTCCACCTTTTCCAGTTCTTTGTCACCTATGCATGCATACTCTGCTGCATCAAATTCCACTGAGGTCGACTTCGCCTTTCATCCTTCCGGGGTTGATAAATTAAGTACCAGCTGAGTACTGGGGTCGATGTGATCAACTATCCCCCTCCCCACAAGATCCAGGCTTTGTATCTATAGCAGAAAGGATTATTATTATTATTATTATTATTATTATATTATTATTATTATTATTATTATTATCATCATCATCGTCATCATTATCATTATTATCATCACCACCATCACCATCATCATCATCATCATCCTCATCATCATTATTATTCCATCAGCCAAAGGAAGTTGTTAAAACATCAATCAATACAATCTTTGTCTTTGAGTAAGGTTTCAAAACTTTAGTTAGAGACCAAAGGAAACCCTACTCCTACCTCCAGCCCACTTTTCTAAGCTAACAGCTACAGCTGACCTCACAGGCCTGAGGCATATAAATAAGGTGCAATGGCTCCGTTTTAGAAACAGTGGCCTTGATCGGTTCAAGATCTTGCTGCAATATCATATTACTATAAATTACCTCATTTTTATATCAAGTAAATGAGATTATGACTAATGACTGGTTGAAAGGACATGAAGATTAATGTAATGTTTATTTTGATAAATGAGCTGTGAGAAAAGGAGCAGTGTGTGTGACCTTTGGATGCCCTCCCAGATTGCTTTAATTGATGTGGCCAATTTCTAACCTGAGCGGCTGTCAATCAACATCTGTAAGAAAACATTGGCCAGATGTGGACTAGGAAATTGATGTGAATTCTTGGAATGAAATGAATTCGGTTAAAGCCAGTCCAGGACCAAATGTTGCTTATGTCGTTGTTGTTGGTATTACTGTTGTTGTTAGGCCTCAAGTCCATCCTAATTGTGGAAATGTTGGAACAAAGGTGTATCAGCCTTATTAAGGGTAGCTAAGACTATACTCTTTTTACTCTTTTACTTGTTTCAGTCATTTGACTGTGGCCATGCTGGAGCACCACCTTTAGTCGAGCAAATCGACTCCGGGACTTATTCTTTGTAAGCCCAGTACTTATTCTATCGATCTCTTTTGCTGAACCGCTAAGTGACGGGGTCATAAACACACCAGCATCGGTTGTCAAGCAATGCTAGGGAGACAAACACAAACACACACACACATACATATATATATATACATATATACGACAGGCTTCTTTCAGTTTCCGTCTACCAAATCCACTCACAAGGCATTGGTCGGCCCGAGGCTATAGCAGAAGACACTTGCCCAAGATGCCACGCAGTGGGACTGAACCCGGAACCATGTGGTTGGTTAGCAAGCTACTTACCACACAGCCACTCCTATATTTTCTAATGTAACTTTTTTATTATCATTAGGTGGGATGTAATTTGAGGGAAATTTGGTTGTTATTTCTAATAGGTTGTTATTTCTAATAGGTTATCTAGAAGTTTCATGTGTTTTTGAGCTTTTCATACGAGGGTTCTTAGCCATTTTTCATCTATGGACCCCTTTCATTACTATTTTATTCTGGTAGGCCCCTGTAGCCATTTGATGTTTAAAAACTAGTTTTATAGAAACTTCTTTCAAGATTCCTGTTTTGTTTTCAATACATTAATTTGTGTAGGTTGAACTATATAAAACATTACAAAAAGAAACTTTGCTGTTTCTTGCAATACATAAATGCTTAAATGAAATGCTTATGTATATATACATCATCATCATCTAACATCTGTTGTCCATGCTGACATAGGTTGGACGGTTTGACTGGGCTGGCATACTGGAAGGCTGCACCAGACTTCAGTCTGATCTGGCAGTCTTTCTACAGCTGGATGCCCTTCCTAATGCCAACAACTTCATGAGTGTAATGGGTGCTTTTACATGCCACCAGCACAGGTGCCATTCGCATGACATTGGTATCTGCCACAACTGTGATTTTGCTCAGCTTGATGTGTCTTCTTCTCAAGCACGACATAATGCCAAAGGTCTTGGTCATCGCCTCCATGAGGCCCAAAACTCAAAAGGAGCTCAGCCGCTTTGCCTGCATGAGGCCCAATGCTTGAAAGGAACTCATATATGTATGTATGTATGTGTCTATATATATATATATATATATATATATATAACCCATTTGATTCCAGCCTGTCTGAGACCTACTCTCCATTCTTTGATACAAATTCTCCGTTTTAAAGTGAACTAGATAAAAACCTTCTATCCAAATTTCTCATTAATTTATTAATTTATGCTCCAAGTACCACCTTTATCATTTTGTTACAACATTTTTGCTGTATTTCAGGTAATTTAAAAAATATTTAGTAAATTTAGAATTTAGTAAATTAACTTTGTCGTTACTAAGCTGGCATTTAGAACATTCATTAACATGAAACTGTGATTGAAGGTTTTAATTTTGATCACTTAAAAACCTTAAGTTTGTATTTTAGAACCAGAGATGGTGCCAGATGGTTGGCATCAAACAGTTAATAACGACAAAGTTTTTGATTAGCATCAATTATTTTCAAACTTAATTGAAAAACAAGACAGTATGTTTCAACATGTCGAGGCACGTGGTTTAGTGGTTGGGGTGTCAGCATCATGATCGTAAGATTGTGGTTTCGATTCCTGGACTGGCGATGCATTGTGTTCTTGAGCAAGCACTTCATTTCATGTTGCTCCAGTTCGCTCAGCTGGCAAAAATGAGTAACGCAGCGATGGACTGGTTTCCCATCCAGCTGCAGAACACATATGCCATAGAAACCGGGAAACCGGGCCCATGAGCCTGGTTAGGCTTTAAAACGGTGCATTTATTTATTTATTATGTTTCAACAGAAATATGGTACTGAAAGGATTAATATTATTAAGTATGGAAAAAGATGATGGTGGTGGGAGTGGGGGTGGGGTAAGGATAGAAACTGAACTTAGATATCTTGTGCTATTTAACTCAATCTCTTAACCCTATTGATTCCAACCTGCCCAAGACAATCTGCCCAAGACAGCAGCAAGTCGGGGACCCAGGAAAGATAGTTATACTCTTCCATAGAAAAGTCCTGCTTCTTTGATAACAACTCCCTGTTTTAAAGTGATTTAAATAAAAAAAAACTCCAATCAAAATTCCATGTTAATTATGTTCCAAACACCAGCTTAAAAGTGACATGGTTATTTTTAATAAATTCTTCATTATTTTCCAAAATTGATTATGGTAAAAAATGGGTGAAAGTTCCAAACTGGAAAAAAAAAATAAATAAATAAATATTGCCTTGGGTTTAACTTTGATTTCCATCACTCAAATGTCATCAAAATAAACAGCAATGATGTAATAATTGTAGTAGCAGCAGTAGTGGTGGTAGTAGTAGTAATAGTAGTAGTAGTAGCAGCAGTAGTGGTGGTGGTGGTGGTAGTGGTGGTGTGGAGGTTGGGGCTTCAACAGCAAGGATGGCTCTTTCATTCCAATCAACTATATACCTTCTTTACACACTTCCCTGGCCTTGTGCCATTCCAGGAAATCAATACGTCTAAGAATATTGGTTTGGAATTAGGTTTAGAGCAACTAATGTAAATAAATAAATAAAAAAAATGTTTTATTTTTCACTTATTAACCAATTCAAAATATATACAAATACTTACATATACACACACTTATGAAAATACATACTTATACACACAGCTGATATATTATAAAGAATTATATAATTACATATACGTACATATATATATATGTGTGTATATGTTTATAAGTGTGCATATATATATATTTGTGTGTGTATACATACATATATATCTAGGTATATACACACACACATGTACATGCATTTTATATATACATACATATATATATACATATATATATATATATACATATATATATATATAATATATATATATATATATATATATATATATATATATATATATATATATATATATATATATATATCATCATCATCATCTAACATCTGTTGTCCATGCTGACATAGGTTGGACAGTTTGACTGAGCTGGCATACTAGAAGGCTGCACCAGGATCCAGTCCTATATGGCATGGTTTTCTACAGCTGGATGCCCTTCATAACACCAACCACTTCATGAGAGTAATGGGTGCTTTCACCTGCCATTTTCACTACACTGGTATCTGCCATGACTGTAATTTTGCTCGGCTTGAAGGGTCTTCTTCTCAAGCACGACATAATGCCAAAAGTCTTGGTCATTGCCTCTGTAAAGCCCATCACTCTAAAAGAACTCGGCCACTTTGCCTCCATGAGATCCAACACTCAAAAGGAACTCAGCCACTTTGCCTCTGTGAGGCCCAATGCTCAAAATTAACTCATATATATATGTATGTATTTATGCATGTATGTATATGTATATATATATATATATAATATATATATATATATATATTATATATATATATATATATATATATATATAATATATATATATATATATATATATATATATATATATATATATATATATATATATATATATATATATATATGCACATACACATATAGCGCAGGCATAGCTTTGTGGTAAGAAGCTTGCTTCCCAACCACATGGTTCCGGGTTCAGTCCCACTGCTTGACACCTCAGGCTGACCAAAGCTTTCTGAGTGGACTTGGTACACAGAAAATGTCCTGGGGTCGATTTTTTTGACTAAAACCTTTCAAGGTGATGCTCCAGCATGGTCACTGTCAAATGACTGAAACAATAGAAGAGCAGAAAGATAACCAGTGAGTGTGTTAAGTAATAAGGCACTAAAAGAGAATGACCTTCCCTTGACACAATAATATATATATAAGCATAAATATATATTCGTGTATATATACATGTATATATATGTACATAGGTACATATTTGTGTGCATGTGTGTGTGTGTGTGTGTGTATATATCACCATGATCACCATGACCGACCAGGCTATCAGATGTTGCTACACATCACTGGTCACAATGTGCTTCGCATTGTTTAAGCCTTCAAATGACGCCACTCCGCTGGCTAAGGGAGCAGGCCAACAGAAGAAAGAGTGAGAGAAAGTTGTGGCGAAAGAGTACAACAGGGACCACCACCACCCCACTGTCGGAGCCTCGTGGAGCTTTAGGTGTTTTCGCTCAATAAACACTCATAACACCTGGTCTGGGAATCGGTGTATATATACATATAAATATATGTGTGTGTATGTGCAAATTTATATATACACATACAGATATACATCATCATCATCATCATCATCGTTTAGCGTCCGTTTTCCATGCTAGCATGGGTTGGACGGTTCTACTGGGGTCTGTGAAGCCAGAAGGCTTCATCAGGCCCAGTCAAATCTGGCAGTGTTTCTACGGCTGGATGCCCTTCCTAACGCCAACCACTCCGTGAGTGTAGTGGGTGCTTTTTACGTGCCACCCACACTGGTGCCAGACAGAGCTGGCAAACGGCCACGAACGGATGGTGCTTTTTATGTGCCACCGGCACGAGGGCCAGGCGAGGCTGGCAACGGACACAAAACGGGGCGGTGCTGGCAACGGTCGCGAAACGGAAAGTTCTCTTACATGCCACCGGCACTGGTAACACATCTGCAATTTCCATTGATCGATTTCCATTGATCGATTTCGATTCTGATCGTCACTTGCCTCAACGGGTCTTCACAAGCAGAGTTTTGACATGCCACCGGCACTGGTAGCACATCCGCAATTTCCATTGATCGATTTCGATTCTGATCCTCACTTGCCTCATCACGTCTTCACAAGTAGAGTTTTGTGTCCCAAGAAGGGAAGGTATGCATACGTAGGCTGGCTCCATCCCATGTAGAAGGCCACGGGTTATGGACTCACTTGTCCTGCCGGGTCTTCTCGCGCACAGCACACTTCCAGAGGTTTCGGTCTCTAGTCATTTCCTCAGTGAGACCTAAAGTTCGAAGGTCGTGCTTCACCACCTCGTCCCAGGTTTTCCTGGGTCTGCCTCCTCTCCACAGTTTCCCTCAACCGCTAGGGTGTGGCACTTTTTCACACAACTATCTTCATCCATTCTCGCCACATGACCATACCAGCGCAAACGTCTCTCTTGCACACCACAACTGATGCTTCTTAGGTCCAGCTTTTCTCTCAAGGTACTTACACTCTGCCGATGTGAGAGTACCGGCATTACACATCCATCGGAGCATACTGGCTTCATTTCTAGCGAGCTTACGCATATCCTCACAGCAGTCACGGCCCATGTTTCACTGCCATGTAGCATGGCTGTTCGTACACACGCATCATACAGTCTGCCTTTCACACTCTGTGCGAGAGGCCTTTTGTCACCAGCAGAGGTAAGAGCTCTCTGAACTTTGCCCAAGCTATTCTTACTCTAGCAGTTACACTTTCAGCACACCCCCGCCCCGCGCTGCTGACTTGGTCACCTAGGTAACGGAAACTATCAACTATTTCTAGTTTTTCTCCCTGGAAAGTGACGGAAGTTGGTCTCAGAGCATTTTCAGTGTTTATTGTTCCTGAGCATCTGCCACATACAAAAACCATCTTCCTAGTTAGCCTTCCTTTGACATTGCTGCATCTCTTATGTGTCCATAGCTTACACTTGGTGCATCTTATAGAGTTTCTACCTACACCTTTTCTACAGATCGAGCAGGGCCATCTACCTGAAGGTGTTTGTGATTTGTCTACCTTCCTACTGATTACGACTTTGGTTTTAGCTAGATTGACTCTGAGGCCCTTCGATTCTAATCCTTGTTTCCACACCTGAAACTTCTCCTCCAGTTCTGATAGCGACTCAGCAATTAGAGCAAGGTCATCAGCATAGAGGAGCTCCCAAGGGCATCCTGTCTTGAATTCCTCCGTTATTGCCTGGAGGACTATGATAAATAGGAGGGGGCTGAGTACTGAGCCTTGGTGGACTCCTACCTCTACCCGGAATTCTTCACTGTACACATTTCCAACCCTCACCCTACTAGCGGCGTCCCTGTACATGGCCCGCACAGCTCTCACTAACCATTCATCTATCCTAGTTTCCTCATTGCCCACCAGATAAGGGATCGGGGGACCCTGTCGAAGGCTTTCTCCATGTCAACAAAAGCCAGGTACAGGGGCTTATCTTTGGCTAGGTATTTCTCCTGCAGCTGCCTTACCAGGAATATAGCATCAGTAGTACTTTTCCCTGGCACAAACCCAAACTGCATCTCATCTAAACTAACTCTCTCTCTAATTAGTTGGGCTATGACCCTCTCCGTAACCTTCATCACCTGGTCCAACAGCTTGATACCTCTGTAGTTATTTGTATCTAGGGCATCACCTTTACCTTTGTAGCAGTTGACTATTATACTGCTACACCAGTCATTGGTATGACCCCTTTGTGTATCACCTGATTAACTATACGGGTGACTAGGCTATAGCCGACACTACCAGACATTTTGAGCATCTCTGCAGTGATTCCTGATGGGCCTGGGGCTTTTCCTGTCTTCATGCTTCTAATTGCCTTAGCTACCACGGAACTATCAACTCGGATAGCTGGTCCCTCTGTTGGGTCAACATTCGGCAGACTCTCTTTATCCCATTCATTTTCTTCATTCAGCAACCTTTCATAGTGGCATCTCCAAACCTCTCTCTTTGCATCCTCATTTAGCGCAAGTGAACCATCTTCCATGCGAACACACTTCTCTCCTACCACATCACGATTCTCTCTCACACACTGTCTTGCAACACGAAACACCTCCAGTCTTTGGTCCTCACGGCGCAGAACATTGGCAAATTTTTTCTTATCTGCTTCCCCTCTGGCTAAATAAACCTGTCTCCTAGCTTCTCTTTTGGCAGTCTGATACAATCCCCTGCTACCCCCATTTTTCCAGACCTTCCAAGCCTGTCTCTTTTCTCTAATAGCCCTGTCTACATATTTTCTACCACCACGTTATTCTAGGTCGAGAGGGGACTTTGCACCAGCCACAGATCTAGTCAGTGGCTCTCAGCAGGTTGTCCCTTAGAAACGTCCAGCTGTCTTCTACCCCCTGTGATGCTCTATCCCCTTCTACTTCGTCAGAGGCTTCAAGTAATATGTCCCTAAATCTCTGTCCATTTGCAGGATCTTTAAGCTTCCAGATCCTTCTTCTCCATATTTGTCGTCTTCTGGTTGTCCTCCTAGTCCTGATCCTAAAGTCACTAACTACCAGTCTATGTTGTGGGGTACATTCTTCACCTGGGAAGGTTTTGGCATTTATAAGCAGCCATCTCTCCCTTTGCCTTGTAAGGATGTAGTCAATTTGGCTGGTATGTTGGCCCGATTGGTAAGTGACTAGGTGGCTGGTAGGTTTCCTGAAGTTAGTGTTGCAAATCATAAGATTATTTGCATCGCAGAACTCCAGCAGCCTGGTTCCCTCCTCGTTGCGGGAGCCATAGCCATAGCCTCCATGTACGCCATGGAAGCCCCCAGCATGTCGTCCAACGTGACCATTGAAGTCACCAGCCACAAAGATAAGGTCTCTGTCGTTCGTCAACGAGGTAGTCTGCAGTAGAGTGTCATAGAATCGGTCTTTCTGTCCATCGGGTAGCCCCGACTGAGGAGCATAGGCTGATATAATGGTTGCTAAACTGTGATGAAGCACTAATCTAATCTTAAGTATTCTGTCACATACTCTGATTACCTCAATTACTTTATCTACCGATTTCTCAGCGATAAGTATACCTACGCCACCAACCCCGTCAGTGTTCCCTGCCCAGAAAATCTTGTACCTGCGTTCCTTGCCTGTGAGGAACCTAGCTGATCCTCCTCTCCACCTTATTTCTTGCATGCAACATATATCCACACATCTCCGTTCAAGCATCTCGACTATCTCACCAGACCTACCTTTCAGAGTGCCAACGTTGAGGGTGCCAACCCTGAGGGTGTGGAGGCATGGGCTCTAGAGACCCTGGGACGGTGGACAGTAGCTTCGTGTACCTGAAAAGAAAGCTCGCATTTGGCAGAATTCATGTGCAAGAAATGAAGTAGTAAGTAGCCTTCAGTACAACCTGCATAACGCTAGCCTTTCATATTTTGCACTGTATGAACATTACCTTACATAGGTCGAGACTAGGGGTAGGGAGGGGTAGGGATGGTGAGAATATTTGCAGTCTTCATGGGAAGCAACCCCGGAATGGCAGAGAATAGGAACTTCCGGCATGCGTGGTGGAGGTGGGAGGGCGGGTGCACCGTGTTGGGGGTGGGAGGGCGGGTGCACCGTGTCTGAGTAAAGAGGTTCTGTTAATCGTATGATCTAGCAAATGGGTTTGTATGAATCGGGAGACAACACTAAACGAAAAATTGAAAAATCAGAGTGGCTATGAACCTGTAGACAAGTCTAAACGAAAAAAAATGTTTGAGCTAGACAGGGTAATGAGGGAATACTGAAAGAATGAGGGACAATACAATGAGATGGAAATTGAAGAATAGAGAAAGAATAAGAATAAGTGCAAGAAAGAAGGTAGTCGTAGCGAGGTTGGACGATTCACTTAACTTTTAGCCATTCATGATCTGTGCGTATTCTTTAGATATTTTGAAGCGAGTGGGGTTAACGATAAATGCGATCGCTCTTTTATATATGGCGATGATGGTTTTGGGAAGGGGGGGGCGGGCATAGAGAACCATGGCGATGATGGTTATGGGAAGGGGGGACATAGAGAGAGAGAGATAGGGTTAGTTAGAGAGAGAGGTCAAGGGACACGTGACAATAAGCGGTGTGAGGGAATTTGACTGGGGACAGCATTGTCGATAAATAAACATTAGATAAATAGGTTTGAAAATCAGAAAAATCAGAGGGAATATCATTATTGATAGCTAATATAACACCGTGTCTGAGTAAAGAGGTTCTGTTAATCGTATGAGCTAGCAAATGGGTTTGTATGAATCGGGAGACAACAAAACGAAAAATTGAAAAATCAGAGTGGCTATGAACCTGTAGACAAGTCTAAACGAAAAAAATGTTTGAGCTAGACGGGTAATGAGGGAATACTGAAAGAATGAGGGACAATACAATGAGATGGAAATTGAAGAATAGAGAAAGAATAAGAATAAGTGCAAGAAAGAAATTATATATATATATATATATATATATATATATATATACATAATAATTATTATGAGGGAATAAAATCCAAACTTACAAGGAAAAAAATTCAATTTAGAAATATATATATTTATATAATATATAAACACACACATATATATCACTACACTTAGAACGGAAAGTTTAATATTAATAAGCACCAACATTCAACACATGCTAGCATAGAAAAACATTGTAATCTGAAGAGACTGATGAGCAAAGAAAGAAAGGTGAGGGGGGGGGGGGCAAAGAACAAAAAAAGAAGAAAAATGTAGAAGTTAATAAACAAAATATAATATTAAAAATGTAAGAACCGGGTTCTCCAAGATGGCACTTAAGTTTATTCTCTCCAATTTACCTTTTACTCCAAAATTCTAAACTTATAGATTAGAACACACACACACACACATGTGTATGTTCTAATCTATATATATATATATGGATTAGAACCTATACGTAACATATACATGTATGTATGTATGTATGTATGTATGTATGTATGTATGTATATTCGTATGAATATATGTATGTGTGTGTGTTTGTGTATATTTTTATTTTTTAATTTTTTTATTTTATCCAGTTTCAGCTCACGAGCTGTGGCCATGCTGGGGCACCATATATTAACATATACTTATATATATATATATATATATATATATATATATACCTTATACTTATATATATATATATAAATATATGTATGTGTGTGTGTATGCATGTGTGCTTGTCGTGTGTGTGTGTGTGTGTGTGTGTGAAGACAAAACTGAGAGCATCAGACAAAACTTTCATAGTGAGAAAGATCTTATATTTTGATTCCTACTTAAAAAACAAGTTTGTTTATCTTAGTTGTATTTATAAGGTTATTTTCCTTTTACACACTCACACATACGCACCTACACTCCCCACTGCCACACACACACTCATACACCCACACATATATACATATATACATATAATCACATACATATCTTTACATGTGTGCAAACCACACACACACACACATATATATATATATATACACATACAGACTTATGCACTCATACACTTATAGATGCACACACCACACACATACACACACATTGACATATGTCTGTATACACACATGTACTCACATAGCCAAACAAACGCACACACACACACTTGCGTATGCCCACATATACATACACATTCACATGCTCTTTCTCTCTCTCTCTCTCTGATTTTCTTCCCCCCCCACATACACTGTTACACTCACTCACACGCAAACACCCACACTTCCAAACTCATCTCTGTCTGTCTGTCTCTTATATACACACGCACACACACAAATATACATACGCGCACACACACACCACACACACACACACACACAAAGATAATTTCCAAGCTAATGAGCAATAAAAAGCAATCTACTTCCTTATGGCTTGTTGCCACTGCCATCACCCCCATCACCCCATCACCCCCATCCCCCCCCCCCCATCACCCCATCACCCCATCTCCCCATCAACCCTCCCACCCTCCAACCCCCCCATCACCCCATCACCCACCACCATCATCAACACCACCACCAACAATAACAACAAGAACATCATCACCACCAACATCATCACCACCAACATCACCACCACACACCTCTGACATCACCACCACCACCACCACCACCAACACCACCATCACCAAAAACATCATCACTACCACTATCACCACCATCACCACCACCACCACCACCAACACCACCATCACCAAAAACATCATCACTACCACTATCACCACCATCACCACCACCACCATCACCACCACCACCACCACCACCACCACCACCACCATCACCAAAAACGTCATCACTACCACTATCACCACCATCACCACCACCACCACCACCACCAACACCACCATCACCAAAAACGTCATCACTACCACTATCACCACCACCACCACCACCCATATATACCCACTGCACACCACCAACACCCCCATCAGCATCATCACTACCACCATCACCAAAAACATCATCACTACCATCACCCCCCCCCCTTACCAATGCCACTACCGTATTTCCTCTCTAGATTCTAACCTGGCCTACACTGTTTATAGTTTTGAATATCAAATATACCAAGTGTAGGATTGCCTGCTGTTGATTCAAGCTGTACAGCATCTATTCTTCTGCTTATTACCGGCTGTCAAGTGTAAAACTCTTGCAAGAAATCGTGGTGATTCACCAGACATTTTATTTTTGCATCAAAGAGGAACCAGGTTCAATTCTTGCAATGTATGGTAATAAATCACCAGGTTTTTTTTTTAGGTTTTTTTTTTACATCAAAGAGAAATCAGGTTTCAATTCTTGCAAGTTCTTGTAAGGAATGATGGTGAATCACCAGTCATTTTATTTTTACCAAAGAGGAACCAGGTTCAATTCTTGCCAGTTCTTGCAAGAAATGATGGTGAATCACCATTGTTTTTTTGTGGGGTGGGGGTGGGGGGGCATCAAAAAGCAACCAAGTTCAATTTTTGGTTCATTAAACAAGATGTTTAATTTTAATTTATATTAAATTTTACTCATTCCAGTTGGGATAGTTCACATACAAAAACAAACAAACAAATGGAAAACATGTAAATATATTTCATTTTGTACTTGGTTTGCAAGCTTCTTCATGTGAATTTGTGTATTGAAACAAATTTCATTGTATCTTGGGAGAGTTAAAGATTCTCGATGTGAATTTGTGTATTGAAACAAATCTTGCTGTGTCTTGGGAGAGTCAAAGATTCTTGATGTGAATTTGTGTATTGAAACAAATTTTGCTATGTCTTAGGAGAGTCAGAGATTCTTGATGTGAATTTGTGTGTTGAAACAAATTTTGCTGTGTCTTGGGAGAGTCACTTTCACCCTTACCACCTCTTCCAAAGGAATCTATAAACACACATGCAGACATCCATACATACAAACATAAGGCCAATATGCAGACAGACGAAAACAGATCCTGGAGCAAGTTAGGGAGTCACAGGTCATTGAAAAGGTTGCGAACAGCAATGAAAGAACTTTGAGGGATAAACAAACAACCAAGTGATTGTTTAATCAACATGTTAAACAACTGATCAATTAGTTAGTTGGCTAGATATTTAAGCAATTAACTAACAATAAAGAAGTGGAATTGATCCTGTGTGAGTGTTATTATTGGTATAATGACCTTCCCAAGACACAACAAAAAAAAAATGTAAATATAAGAGTACCAAAATGAATGATTAAAGAAAGAAAGAAAGAAAGGAAGAAAGAAAGGAAGGAAGGAAGAGTGAATGAAGAAGCAAGCTTTTGGTGTTATGAAAGCATCTGACTGAATCAATAATTTATAAAGTGGAAGTTACTAGACAGTTGAGCTATGGAATTGGTGTAATATGGAATGGATTGGAATGGAATATATTCCAACCAAACAATGGAATAATGTTTTCTCTTTCCCAGCATTAAAGATGCTGGTTTGAAAGTACATTTTTCTCTCTCTCTCTCTCTCTCCCTCCATCCCTCTCTCTATCTGTCTATCTATCTATCTATCTATCTATCTATTGATCAATCCGTCTATCTTTCTATCTATCTCCCTTTTAGGATACAACAACCTCCACTTTCTCTCCCTGAAAGCACCTCTGACAGCATGCATCTTTTTCTCTCCCTCCCCCTCTCCCCTCTCCCTCCCTTCCCTCCCTCCCCTCTCTCCCCCTCCTATCTATCTCTCTGTTCTCCAGTATACATTATTGTGTCACTTCTACAATGCATTTCTCTCTCTCTCTCTCTCCCTCTCTCTCTCTCTCCCTCTCTCTCTCTCTCTCTCCTAGTGTGCATCTTTTTCTCCTAAATATGCATTGCTCTATCTCTCACTTTCTCTCTTTCTCCAAGTAAGTCCCTCACCCTTTCTACCTCCCAGTATGCATATAGCTCTCTCTCTATCTCTCTTTCACTCACACACCCACACACACACGCACACGCACATGCACACACACACACACACACACACACACACACACACACCACACACACACACACCTTTTTGTTTGCAGAATCACAAACAGATATTAAACTACACTTAACGAACAAATACACACACACCAAGGCATGCATATACACACACACACACATTTATATACAGTCATATGAATAATCATACATACACACATATGACCCCTAAGTCAGAAAACATGGCCTATATTAGTATATTTAGAAAGAGAACATAATGAATAAATATTTTTGCTGAAGGGTCCCATTCAGAATTTGCTGAGCAAACCTGTAATCAAATGCATTCCTGCCATGACCATCTTGTTTGTTCCTTTGAGCATTACATATCTAGGAATACATCATTCAGTGTAAGCTACCTTTCCAAGATTCTATGGTGTCTAATCTGAGGGAAGTGTTGCTGTTATTTCCAGCAGATTGTTTGACAATGTTGAAATTGCCTCATTTGTTCAGGCCAAGACCATCTCATTCCGTTTGAGCATTGCTTATCTTGGAATACATCATCCAATGTATGCTTCCTTTTTCATGATGCTACAGTATGTAATTTGGGGTAGGTGTTGCTGCTATTTCTAGCAGATTGATTGACCATGTAGAAACCCACTCGTGTTCTGGCCAAAACTGTTCTGTTCTTTTGAGTCAATGTATGCTTCCTTTTTCATGATGTTACAGATAGAAATAAGGTGTTGCTGCTATTTCTGGTGGATTGGTTGACCATGTAGAAGCTCCCTTATTTTCTTGCTAGTAATAAATATGTATATATTCCATGAATTGGCACCATAAGCCTAATTGGTCGTCTGACATTACATGATCAATGCTATCTTTCGTGGCTGCCTTAATTGGATACACACATAATCAGTAACTTCCACAAGCTGTCGTCAGTCATGTCTGGCCACCAGAATGGCTACATGGTGAAGAGGTTTGCTTCACGACCATGACCACGTGAGAGTCCAGATTTGGCTGCACGTCATGGCATTTTTTTCTGTGAGAGTTTTCTTTCGTAGCCTCGGATTGGCTAATATCTAACAAGAGCAATGTGGTAGACAGAAAAAAAGAAATCTTTTGGCAATTGACTATCATCATTATCACCATCATCATCATCATAATCATCATCATAATCATCATCACCATCATCATCATCATCATCATAATCATCATCATCATCATCATCATCATCATCATCATCATCATCATCATCGTCATTGTCCTTATCATTTAACATCAGTTCCATGTATGGTTCAACAAGATCCCATGAGCCAAAGGACTGTATCAAGCCCTGATGTCTGCTTGGTCTGCTCTAGTATCTCTTTCGACATAGTTGTTTGGGTGGTAGTTCTTCCTAATACCAACCACTTAACAAAGTGCACTGGCTGCTTTGTGTTCTTTTATTTATTTATTTTTTTTTTTTTGGCACCAGCTTCAGTAAGGTCACCAGATAATCCACTAGATAATCCTTGATCGAGGCGGGGTGCCGTACTGAGGGAGGTGGTTTTGTGCCGAGTGTGGCGAGAGGTTAAAGAAAATGAGATGACAAAAAAACAAACAAGTATGTTACGAAGTTCCATTGGCTTATAGCTGTTTCTGCTATAAGATGCAGTGGGCTCATAGTTGAGTACCTGTGTAACACTTCGTAGCTTCATCAGAGCCTATTTTGGCACTCAACTATAATATCATGAGATAATCATTTATTCCTTTGTCATCTCATTCTCTTATTAACCCTCTTTGCTCTACTAACACTTCATTCTGAAACATGTATATTGAGTTCTACACTAAGTTATCGTTAGTCTTGCAATACCTAAGCAAAATATTCTTTGTAAGCCTAGTACTTACTCTATTGGTCATTCATGACCAAATGGTGTCTTTTTTCTTTTTTCTTTTTGCTGTTGTTATGGTGATAAGCTGGCAGAATCTTTAGCCAGTTGGATCAAAAAGCTTTGCAGTATTTCTTCTAGCTTTATGTTCTGAGTTCAAATTCAGCTGAGGTCAATTTATCTTTCATCCTTTTTTTTTTTTGTGGTCAATAAAATAAGTACTGATTGAATACTGGAGTCAGTATAATTGACTTGCCCCCTCCCTCAAATTTCAGGGCTTGTGCCTATATTAAGAAAAAATTATTATTATTGTTATTGCTATTGTTGTTGTTGTTGTTATGGTCATCTTATGGTCAACTAAACCCCAGCCACCCCTAAAAGCACTGGAAAGTTCTGGCCTTGTTCTAAGAATTAGAAAGAATTATTATTATTGTCATTATTATTATTATTATTATTATTATTATTATTATTATTATTATTATTATTATTTAAGGTGATGAGCTGGCAGAATCGTTAGCATGCCGGGCGAAATGCTTAGCGGTATTTCGTCTGCCATCACGTTCTGAGTTCAAATTCTGCTGAGGTCGACTTAGCCTTTCATTCGGGGTCGATTTAATAAGTACCAGTTATGCACTGGGGTCAATGTAATCGACTTAATCCCTTTGTCTGTCCTTGATTGTCCCATCTATGTTTAGCCCCCTATGGGCAACAAAGAATATATATATATATATTATTATTATTATTATTTTTATCATTATTATCATTATTATCATTATTATTATTATTATTGTCATCATTATAATTATCATTATTTCATATATGCGCAACAGATTAGCCTGTTGAAAAATAATAGCAAATTATTATTATTATTATTTATTATTATTATTATTATTATTATTATTATTATTATTATTATTACTATTTGTTCATTACATTTCAGTTATAATGATTATTCATTTTGGTGAAGTTATTAAAATTTCAAAGTCCTATGAAAAATGTCTATTGGTTTGTAGTGGCAGCAGTGGTGGCGCTACTGGTGCTGGTGGCCAGGCACTAAGTGAAAGTAAACTGTATATCATGATGCAGCCATGATAGTTAAAGATGTGTACTTTAACGTTTCTGTTTTTGAAAGTTCATCATGTGCTTTTCCACAGTAGTTCTTTGAATTTCAATGAGGAAAGCTTATTTATTTGATTCAAATTGGTTACAGACTTTGTGTGTGTGTGTGATGGTTGAAGATAGAGATTAAGAGGTAAAGAATAGAAAAAAAGAGAAAGATTATATAGACATGCGTTCACAGGTGTGTTTAGACATAAATGTACATTCGTATATGCATTCGCACATATTAAAACTCACATAAACATGTATGTGTATGTAAATATATATATATAATATATATATATATATATATATATATAATATATATATATATATATATATATATATATATATACATATATATATACACACACACACACATGTGTGCACACAATTACATCGAACTATACATTGTATCATTGCATGGAAAAATATACGTGTATCCACAACACATGCAAACATAACATATAATTAAATGCATTTGCATACTGGAGCCTATTTACGAATACTAAAATCCATTTATGCAAATATAAACATATACCTATACATACATATATACATACATATATACATATATATATATATATATATATATATATATATATATATATATATAATATTATATATATATATAATATTATATATATTATATATATACATATATATATATATACATATATATATATATATATATATATATATATATAATATATATATATATATATTATATATTATATATATATATATATATATGTATGTTATATGTATGTATATTGTATGTATATATTATATATATATTCACATTAGCACAAATATACATATATACATGCATGAACATTCATAAGCTCAGACACTCAAATACACATGACCAACATAAGTTTACTGAAACACACATGTATCCATACACATGCAATCTCGTACATACATACAATACATGCATATGTAAAATAATATATATATATATACAGATATATATATATATTATATAATATATATATATATATATATATATATAAAATTAAGGGTAGAAATTGATATAAGTCAATTAAAACCAGTGGTCTAGCACATTAAAAAAAAAAAAATAAAAAAAAAAAAATATCTAGCATGTTGACTGTCCACCTTTTCGTGTTCAGTCCTTAATTGGTATATATATATAATATATATATATATATATATACAGATATATGTATTTATACATACATATATGTATTTATATGTATACATGTATATGTATATCTTTACACATATATTTGCACATATAATTGTGTATATATATTCACATACACACACACAAACACACACACACATGCACACTCACATGCTTGTATATAAATACATATAAATACATATGCAGACTTATTGGAGAAGCAATAAGATTATTCCTGTTCATGCAGCAAAATTGAAAAGTAGATTTACCCCCAAAAAATTTTTTTTAAATAAATAAATAAAATAAAAAGAACGATAAAAAACTATAATAATAATAATAATGTTATTTGCTATAAATGTATATATTATTTTATTGGATTTAGTTTTACATTATTTATTTATCTTTCATTATAAACATGTATGTGTATGCACATATATACATATCATATATATATATATGTATATATATATATATATATATATATAATATATATATACATATATATATACATATATATATATATATATATATATATATATAATATATATCTTATATATACATATGTTATATATATGTGTGTGTGTATACATAACTTTTAGCATTTTACATTATAATAAAAGCATGATATAACATTGCTGTGAATTCCTATTTTGGAAGGCTGTTCATTATTATGAGGTCATTCAGGATATGTACAACGAACAGCGATGTAGATGCCCCATGGTAAAGCCAAACACTTTTCTTCTTTTCTACGCTCTTCTTCTTCTTCATCTTCTCCTTCTTCTTACCACTATTCCATAGAACCACTACTCAAAACTTACCTCTATTTTATCTGCATTCCCTAACAGTGCTTAATTTTTTTTATAATTTTGTTTTTTTATTTTTATAAAATTCTAATACTTTTGTTTCCTTGGGTTTCCCTTTCTTCTTTTCACTTTTCTTCACTAATTAAACTTAATCGCTCTTCATTTTCTAGAAATGTTTTGTAAAACTTTCTCAGTGGTGGTTTGACTGTTGCTAGGCAATATTTGTTAGTCAGTAAAGCCGTGAGCTGGCAGAATCGTTAGCATGCTGAACAAAATGCTTAGCGGTATTTCATCTGCCGCTACGTTCTGAGTTCAAATTCCGCTGAGATCAACCTTACCATTCATCCTTTCAGAGTCAATAAATTGAGTACCGGTTGAGTACTGTGGTCAATGAAATTGACTAGCCCCCACCCCCAAATTTCAGACCTTGTGTCTATAAAGCAGTGAGCAGGTAGAATTGTTAGCATGCTGGGCGAAATGCTTAGCGGTATTTCGTCTGCCGCTACGTTCTGAGTTCAAATTCTGCCAAGGTCGACTTTGCCTTTCATCCTTTCAGGGTTGATAAATTAAGTACCAGTTACACACTGGGGTCGATGTAATTGACTTAATCCGTTTGTCTGTCCTTGTTTGTCCCCACTATGTTTAGCCCCTTGTGGGCAGTAGAGAAATAGGTATTTCATCTGCTGCTACATTCTGAGTTCAAATTCCGCTGAGGTCGACTTTGCCTTTCATCCTTTCGGGGTCAATAAATTGAGTACCTGTTGAGTACTGTGGTCAATGAAATTGACTAGCCCCCACCCCCAAATTTCAGGCCCTGTGTCTATAAAGCAGTGAGCTGGCAGAATCGTTTGCATGCTGGACAAAATGCTTAGCAGCATTTCATGTGCCTTAACGTCC
The DNA here is from genome assembly GCF_006345805.1 of Octopus sinensis. NCBI lineage: Eukaryota > Metazoa > Mollusca > Cephalopoda > Octopoda > Octopodidae > Octopus > Octopus sinensis. The sequence goes on from NC_043013.1 coordinate 8,408,843, forward strand.
TGAGTTCAAGTATTGTCATGGTTGACTTTGCCTTTCACCCTTTCAGGGTTCGATAAAATAAGTAACAACTGAGCATTAGAGTTGATATAACCAACTCATGACCACCCGACCCCTAATTGCTGGCCATGTGCCAAAATATGAAACCAATATCATTGAAGGTGGCAAACTGGCAGAATCTTTAGCACACCAGGCAAACTGCATAATGGCATGTCATCCATCTTTACGTTCTGAGTTCAAATCCCGCCAAGGTCGACTTTGCATTTCATCCTTTCAGGATCGACAAAATATGTACCAATTGAGCACGGTGGGGTCGGTGGTGGTGGTGGTGATGGTGGGTCGATGTAATCGACTTACCCCTCCCCTTCAATTGCTGGCCTTGTGCTAAAATTTGAAACCAACAGTTGTTAGTCAATATTTTGTTAGAAGACGTAGGAGTCAGGACTTTTAGTAGATCTTAAATCAATGTTAGTTAATGTCATTGAAAGTGTTATTGTCATATTTACCCCACGGCTAATCTGTTGGACAGTTTTCTATGGAGAGAAACACTATTTCTTTTTCTCTCCTTACCGATAAATTTTGAGCAAGACTTGTCATGCTACAAATTTAAAGCTTTATTTCAATTTTGTTTAATTTTTGTTGGTGCAGGCATGGCTGTGTGGTTAAGAAGCTTGCTTTGCAACCACATGGTTCCAGGTTCTGTCCCACAGTGTGGCACCTTAAGCAAGTGTCTTCTATTATAGCCCTTGACTGGCCAATGCTTTGTGAGTGAATTTGGTTAACAGAAACTGTGTGGATATGGATGTGAGTGTGTGTGTCTGTGTGTATGTCTATGTCTGTATGTATATATTTGTATGTATATATATATGTGTGTGTGTGTGTATATATATATATATATGTATGTATGTATGCGTATCTATTTATCCCCACCATCACCTCTTAATAAGCAGTATTGGTTTGTTTATGGCCTCGTAACTTAACAGTTTAGCAAAATAGACTGATAGAGTAAGTACCAAAAGATTTATTTCAATTTTATTTCAATTCTAAAAGAAAAAAACTTAGTATTTTTTTTTTTTTACTTGAACAATAGAAATATTTTATTCTCATACTGATTTCTAAACAAGTTCACCAATTATTGTTGAAATATCTCTAAAAATCTCAACAGATCACAATATTCTTTAAATATAATTACAATGTACTTGTTTATTGTTGAAAAGAAATATATATTTTCTGAGGTGTCTTTGAGAAAATTACCATGATATTTATTCCATTGTAAATAGTTTAGGTCAACATGACTTTGCTTTGGAGTGTCTGATACAGAATCTTTGTGGCAATTTATGGACTTAGCTGACCAACCTTCTTCACCCCAATCCCCTACAACAGCTAAGACTCTCAGCTTAATTTAAATTTTGATTACATGTTCAAACCTGTTATTAGTTTGTATCAGTTTTAATGTATGCAAAAATACCTGGCAATAAATTATAGGGCATGTCACCAAACCCCTTTAGTATGAGTTGGAAAATACAAAATAGTTGATTCATACATTAAAATGTAACAGAACCTGAAATTTACTATGTTATGTATGAACAAGTCTGTCATTGAGTGATGTTTTTTGAGCAGAATAATATCATCATCATCATCATTGTTTAACGTCCGCTTTCCATGCTAGCATGGGTTGGACAATTTGACTGAGGACTGGTGAACCAGATGGCTGCACCAGGCTCCAATCTTGATCTGGCAGAGTTTCTACAGCCGGATGCCCTTCTTAATGCCAACCACTCTGAGAGTGTAGTTAGTGCTTTTTACGTGCCACCAGCACAGGGGCCAGTCAGGCAGTATTGGCAATGTCCTTGCTCGAATGTGTTTTCACGTGCCACCGGCACAAGTGCCAATAAGGTGACGCTAGTAACGATCATGCTCGAATGGTGCCTTTTACGTACCACAGGCACAGAAGCCAGTTAGCTGCTCTGGCAACAATCACACTCGGATGGTGCTCTGAGTTGTTATATAACACCAGAAGGACTATTTCCTAAATAAATTTTCAAATTTATTGTACAAGATAGATCACTCCATTATAAAGAGTAAAAACCCCCATTGGTCATGAATGATCATGGGATTGCACCTAGAAAGTTCTCCTCCCAGACACAAGTCCAGGCATGATTGTTTATGGAAGACCAGCAGTCGTCCATGCATACCGGCCTCTCCTCTCCATGCCACTGATGTTGTCCAAGGGAAAGGCAAAGGCTGATACAGCTTCGCACCAGTAACATCGCAACTCATTTCTACAACTGAGTGAACTGGAGCTACGTGAAATAGAGTGCCTTGCTCAAGAACACAACACAGAGCCCAGTCCGGAAACTGAAGTCATTACATCATGATCGTGAGCCCAACGCTCTAACCACTTAAGCCTTAAACTTACCTTCTCGAGTCATGCTGACTCATAATAATAACAAGAGCATTCAGAGAGCACAAACCTCCACCAAGGCAACACTAACGTCCTCTCAACGATTAACCAGAGATAATTTTTAAAATGAGAATATCTGAAATAAACTCAACTGCTCTCACAAATGAGAATACTAAAAATGAAGCCGACAGCTCTCAACAATTAAGTAAAAAAATAGGGCAAATAATTCAGAATCCTTGTCTGGTACTGGATCAATACCGAAATCTAATAAGCTTATGCCAGTCATGAGGCCAAACATCCCTGAAAGTTTCATCAGAATCCATCCAGCAGTTCTTGAGATATCTTGTCCATGGACAAACAAACAAACAAAACTGAAAACAATACCTCCGCCTTTGCTAAGGCAGAGATAATAATAATGAAATTATTGTGTATTGTGCTCAGGTGCACTACAACTCACCAAAGGTGCATGTACAGTATATAGAATTATGTACAAAAGTCAGGAAAGTGAACAGTGTATGAGTCATGATATACATGTGAGCATGCATATGGAGTGGAGGGGGGCGGATATCAGGTGTAGTGTTGGCAGGTTTCAGGAAGCATATGTCTCAGCAGCTAACAGCTGATGCAGGTAGTTTGTTCCACGCTTCAGCAACTCTGAGTTTGAGAAAAAGTTTCCGAAAGTCATGGGAGCTGTGCTGTTTTCTAGGCTGGTTTCTAGGTTTTCATGGCGTATAAACTCCTCACCTGGATGGGATGCCAGTCCATCACAGGATTACTCACTTTTGCCAGCTGAGTGAACTGGAGCAACGTGAAATGTAGTGTTTTGCTCAAGAACACAATACGTCACCCGATCCAGGAATCGAAACCACTATCTTATGATCATGAGTCCAACACCCTAACCACCAAGCCACTCATCAACACAACAATATTAGCACTCCATGTCTCCCCTTCACAGTAAACTAACATATTTCATTCATGTACTTTTACTGAATGGATTCTTGCCAAATCTGACCATCACCAGTCTCCTTGGTTATTAGAGAATATGTGTTACATTATAACAATTTAGTTGTGAAGAGAAAACACAATACTGTCCTATAACGGATATGATAAACTGGATAGTATAACAATCATTAAGTAGAAAGCCTATCTAACCACATAGCACTACATAGCAACTAAAACGGTATTAAATAAAGACCAAGTAATCATGAATTGGCAAGGTGTGATTACACAAGTTTTATTTTCTTTTTTTCAAAGATTTTTTTATTTTATTTTTGAGAATGACTCAGTATATTTGTTATTAAGCACAGTCATCAGATATTTATGAACGACAAGATATCTCTGCTGTAAAGCTGAGCTATCAGCAACACTACAATATAAAATGAAGTGTTTTTATAGGTTGATATAGAAGAGGCGAGTTGTCTGGCTGTTTCAAGCTGTTCTGAAATTTCTTTAGTAAAAAAAGATTAGATTCGTCATCAACATTTAATGCCAACCATTACCTGTTTCCAAGCAAAGTAATATTTTCATACAGCCAGACATGCATTTTTCTTTTCTTTCTTGTAAGACTGGAAACAAACATTTCTTGTGTATGATGGTGATACTTGTTCACAATCATCACATGATGTCAGGACAATGCAGCATACAAAGACACACATGAATTCATTTATATATATATATATATATAATATATATATATATGTATATGTATATATATATATATATATATATATGTATATATATATATATATATATAGATATATATATATATATATATATATATATATATGTATATATATATATATGTATATACATATATATATGTATATATATATATATATATATATATATATATATATAATATATATATATATATATTATTATATATATATTTTATTTGTTTCAGTCATTTGACTGCAAGGGTTTTAGTGAAACAAATCGACCCCCAGGGCTTATTTATTAAGCCTAGCACTTATTCTATCAGTCTTTTTGCTGTACCGCTAAGTTGCAGGGTTGTAGGCACACCAGTGTTGGTTGTCAAGCAGTGATTGGGGTACAAATACAAACACACAGATATGCGCAGATAGATACACACACACACACACACACAAACATATATATATATTTATATATATATATATATATATATATATATATGATGGGCTTCTTACAGTTTCTGTCTACCAAATCCACTCACAAGGCCATTCAAGACCTCTAATTATAATTTATTCACTGTTTTTAAGAGATCCATTAGACTGTCCCCTGTTGCCCATACTTTTACAAAGAGAGGTTTCACTGATTAAATTCATGTGCTGAGGTTATGGGTTCAAATTTCATCACAGACATACAATTGTTAAAGTGGGAAGAGGTACTTATTCTATTGGTCTCTTTTGCCGAACTGCTAAGTTATGGGAACGTAAACACACTAGCATTGGTTGTCAAACGATGTTGGGGGGACAAACACAGACACACAAACATATACACACACACATACATACATACATATATACATATATACAACGAGGCCATAGTAGAAGACACTTATCCAAGGTGCCACGCAGTGGAACTGAACCTGGAACCATGTGGTTCATAAACAAGCAACTTACCACACAGAAATTCTGCTGTATGTTCAATTTGTAAATCCAAAGTTCATCCACCAAAAGATTTAGTTTAATTTAATATCACAGACTCTAGTAGAAACCACAAAAAAATTACAGAAATTCCTCGCCATATCGCGGTTCATCTATTGCGGTTTATTATTTAAGCTTATACCGATTCCTCTGTGGTGTCGTTTTGCATTTATAATAAAATAAATATATACAAATTATAAAAATAATTTTTAAGATCTACAGTACTAAAGGCAGTGCTCTAGCATGGCCACAGTCAAATGGCTGAAACAAATAAAAGAATACAATACTGTTTCTACTTTGCGGATTTTCACCTATTACGTGGGGTTTGGAAAAATAACACCCACGATAGTCAAGGGATTACTGTATACATTTTTAATTTTAATCAGCTTACACACATTTCAGATATAAAGGTATTACATAATTCCATGATATATTAATCCTGCATGCTAATCAATCCACATTTGATCAAACTAGGGTTTTACACTGAAGAGGCTTTGAGAAGGATATGGTTGTGTTATTTTTTTTTAATCTCTATGAAACTCTATAAAACTCTACATGATCAAACGCGGATTGATTTAAATGCAGGATTAATATATCACAAAATTACGTAATATCTTTATATTTAAAACACACATAAGATGAATCAAAATGTATGATTCTCCATTCATCTGTGTTTTCTTTGTATACATACATACATGTGTGTGTGTGTGTGTGTTTGTCCCTTCCACTCCTTGACAACAGGTGGTTGTTTGCTTATGGCCTCAATACTTAGAGACTCAGCAAAAGAGACCAATAGAATAAGTAATGAGACTTCAAAACTAAGTACAAGGGCCAATTTGTTTGGCTAAATCTGTTAAGGAAATGCTCCATCATGGCCACAGTCCACTGACTGGAATATGTAAATGGTAAAAGAAATATAGTTACATAGATTATTTTGTGTGAGTCTGTGTATTTATATGGTGTATCTTGAATAGTCATTATTTTTTATAAAGTATTTTCGGTGAGACTGTATCATTATATAGTGTTTTGAGTGAGTCTGTATTGTTATATATTTCAAGTGAGTCTGTAGAGTTATATATTTCAAGTGAGTCTGTATGGTTATATATTTCAAGTTAGTTTGTATATTTATATAGAGTATTTTCAATGAATATAGTTACATAGTGTATGTTGAGCAAGTCAGTACATTTACATAGTTTGCTTTTGGGCTGTACATCTCAATCGAAGCCATGACAATGAAAAGGGCCTTAGCAGTAGAATCAAACAGAACGTTATAGTTTCTTGGTGCTTTACATAGTGGACTGAATTTTGAGATTGTACATAAATGAATAAACTCCACTATATGTATTGAATGGGTTTCCTTTTGTTTGTAAATCCGAAGGCATGTTTGTGTGTATGCACACCCACACACATACCAGAATGCACACACAAATTCAGATTTATAAACAAAAACGAAAAAAGCACTAAATCTATGTAGTAGAATTTATTCACTTATGCAAAACTATCACTACTGAAATACAACAGACCCAGACATGTGACAAGGATATATATATATATATATATATTTTGTGTTTAACAAGTGGCATCGCAAAACACAAGTCCTTCAGTGGGAACATTCTGTTGCATTTTTCAGTTGCATAACTAATACATGTGTATATGTATGTATGTATGTATGTATGTATGTATGTATGTATGTATGTATGTATGTATGTATGTATCTGTTATGCTTATATATATGTAAAATGTACATGTATATGTTATTTCCAAGATACATTTCAAGAATGCTCTAGGAAGCATCATCAGTGAAGTCCCTAAGGTCTTAGGGTGTCTTGGGCCTGTCAGCTGCCAACTACCTTACTCCAATCATATGTATATTTATATATATATATTATATATATATATATAATATATATATATATATATACACACACATATACACACATACATATGTGTATATGCATATACATACATGCATGTGTATGTGTGTATGTACATATACATCCATTTGAATTAAATTAAAATGTTATTTTCAAACTTTTTCATTTCAACTAATAATCGGTGAATATTCATTTCACTTTACTCAAAATAACAATTCAGCTTCTCAGTTTTTTTATACATTTATAAAGGAACATCGTACATACTTATATACTTATATATATTATTGATATTATTATTATTATTATTACTGGAACATTTCTATAAACTTTTGCTTCAACTAATTCATTTACAATTAATTTTTTTTCCTCCCGTTTTCGCTTAAAATATTTAACAATCTTAACAATATTCTAGCCTAAAAGCTCAGACATTATCTGTTTAAAGCTTCTGCTCTCATCAACTTCAAACATAAAATTTTTACAGAGGCTTTTGTGTGTCTGTATAAATAAAATAACGTTGGTGCAGTTTTTATGGTTGGGGTATTCAGCTTCACTGACAGCTAAATTTATTAACATTTTAAAGCGTTAAATAAGTTTTTGTTTTCCTCTGTGTTTATGTATGTATTTTTTTTGTTGTTATTTTTATGTATTTGTATTTGTTTATAAGCACAGGTGCAAAAATGTCCGAGTGGTAAAAAGGCTTATTTTACAACAATGAAGTTTTCAGTTCAGTCTGACAGCGTGGCTGCTTGGGGCAAACTTATAACCCTGGGCTGACCATTGCCTTGTGAGTGAATTTCATGAATAGAGATTGTTTGGAAGCCTGTCATGTATATAAATATATATATAGTACACACATACACAGACACACACACACACACACACACACACACATCATATACATCAATGATGTTCTTCTTTTGTGTTTTTTCATGGTTTCTTTTGATTCTCTGTTTGTGTTTAGTGATTATCCAGTATTTGGGGATGTCAGAAGCATTGATATGTAAATGTTGAACAATGAGAATGAGTGCTCAATACCGCATTGGTGGATAAAGTTTCTTTATTTGTGTATTAAGGCAACCATAGGTTTCTTGTTAAGAAAATATCTTAACAATTTTTCAAGCCATTTATATGGAGATGCACACCATTCCTCCATGTGATTAACTTGAAAAATAATGGAGAAAAACACCATTCCTCTCTGTGATTGGCTTGAAAAATTATTAAG
>NC_043013.1:8421966-8429466 GCF_006345805.1 Octopus sinensis
AATTGCTGGCCTTGTGCCAAAATTTGAAATCACTATCTTTATATTCTTTAAGGCGGCAAGCTGACAGAATCATCAGCATGCCAATCAAAATACTTAGTGCCATTTCATTCATCCTTATGTCCTGAGTTCAAATTCCACCGAGGTCTACTTTACCTTCCAGTGTTGATAAGATATGTACCAGCTGATTACCAGATGTAATCAACTTTCCCCCTCACCTAAAATTGCTGGCCTTGTGCCAAAATTTGAAACATATATCTATATATTCTTTCAACAAAACTAACTTGGTAATAAATTAATTTGACATAATCAATTTCTGTATAAATTCCTACTAATATTGCTTTGTCATTTAAAAAAAAATTTGTTTTAATAGCAAAATTTCTGTAAATTGTATTTTTCTTACAGATTATGCACCCCCTTTTTATGTTTGCTCTATTTTAATTTAATTGTTATATTTTTAATTGATAAAACAGAGCAAACACATTGTTTTTTTTTTGTTATTGCTGAATGTTCTAATTATGATATAGAACAACATTTGAAATTATGAGGCTGTTAACCCTTTCGTTACCAACCCGGCTGAAACCGGTGTGGCTTTGTAGTACAAATGTCTTGTTTTCATAAGTTTTGAATTAAAACATTCCACCGAACCTTAGTCACAATTCATGTTCCTAACACTAGCTGAATGATGGCTAAGTTATTTTACTCAACTCTTTGTTATATTTAAAATAATTGAAAGAAACACAGAGCATCTCAAAATAAATACGGTAACGAAAGGGTTAAATTGGTGCTTGAAGGTGGATTGCAATGCAAATATTGTAAATTTACAAGTTTTTGATCTTCAAGAATGAGGCTAATAGTAAAAATAAAATCACAATTTTATTTAACAATTCCTCCTTAAAATAACGACATGTAAGTATTGCTTCATCATCATCTTCATCATCATCGTTTAACGTCCGTTTTCCGCGCTAGCACGGGTTGGACGGTTTGACCGGGGTCTGGGAAGCCAGGGGCTGCACCAGGCTCCAGTCTGATCTGGCAGAGTTTCTACAGCTGGATGCCCTTCCTAACGCCAACCACTCCGCGAGTGTAGTAGGTCCTTTTTACGTGCCAGGGGGGTCCGGCATCGGCCACAGTCGGTTGGTGCTTTTAACGTGCCACCGGCATGGAAGCCAGCCAAGGCGGCGCTGGCATTGGCCATGTTCGGATGGTGCTTTTTATGTGCCACCGGCACTGGAGCCAGTCGAGGCGGCGCTGGCTACGGCCACGTTCGGATGGTGCTTTTTATGTGCCACCGGCACATAAGGTAAAAATCTTGCTAAAACCAATCTGGCACCTTCATCTTCCTTAGGTTCCACTAAATAAGAATAATATACAGACACATTGTGTATGCCAAAGATATTCTTGCGAAAGAGGAGCTAAGTTCTTCAAAACTAAATCTGTATTTAGAAATATTCTTTTATTCTTTTATTAATTTCTATCATCAGATTACGGCCATACTGCAGCACTGTCTGAGAGTGTTCAGTCAACCAAACTGGCATCAGTACTTATTTTAAGTGTAGTGCTTATTCTGTCAGTCACTTTTTGCCAGACTGCTATGTTATGAGGACATAAACGAACCAACACTGGTTGTCAAGAGGTGAGTAACAAGGACAAAGACAAACACATAATTACCATGTGTGGAGGTGCAATGGTTAGGACAGCGGACTCGCGGTTTCGATTCCCAGACTGGGCATTGTGTGTGTTTACTGAGCGAAAACACCTAAAGCTCCACGACGCTCCGGCAGTGGGTGGTGGCAACCCCAACTTTCTCTCACCTTGGGCGAGTGTCTTCTACTATAGCCTTGGGCCAACCAAAGCCTTATGAGTGGATTTGGTAGACGGAAACTGAAAGAAGCCCGTCGTATATATGTATATATGTGTGTGCGTGTGCGTCTTTGTGTCTGTGTTTGTACATCCACCATTGCTTAAGAACTGATGTTGGTGTGTTTATGTCCCTGTAACATAAAGGTTCGCCAAAAGACACCGATAGAATAAGTACCAGGCTTACAACAAATAAGTCCTGGGGTCGATTTGTTCGACTAAAACCTCCTTCAAGGTGGTGCTCCAGCATGGCCGCAGTCAAATGACTGAAACAAGTAAAAGAATAAAACAATAAAATTAAGAAGCAATCACTTGTCAGTTTTATACGTCTTAGTTTTAGATACTCTATACCATAAATTTCCTGTTGCACTCCATAATTCTCGTTCACACAACCCTCCAGTTTTTCTTTTAACATTTTAATAGATACTACTTATAGTGCATGAATTTCATTTTGTTTCCTCTTTTAAATAAGTTTACACTGCACAAACTAGTCTTTTACTATAACTGACATCATTCTCTTTTTAACGAGATAAACCAGACACTGAAGAATTTAATATGTGCATGTTTTCGTTGTTGTGGCAGCAATTAGTTCCAAGATTGGTCAAATTCTTCTAGTGTAGTTTAGTGCAATACCATGCCATAAGAGGTTTCATAAGAATTGTAAATTGTAAGCAGATTGTATCTCAAAATTTGCTGATATAGATTTGCATTGCCATAGAGTCAACCCTGAAAGCCATTAGGTGTAGGCATGGCTGTGTGGTTAAGAAGTTCACTTTCTAACCAAGTGGTCTTGGGTTCAACACCATTGTGTGGTACCTTGGGCAAATGTCTTCTACTGTAGCCTGGACTGACCAAGGCCTTATGAGTGGATAATAGGAGGCGTAGCCCATCACATATAAATATCTATAAATATGTGTGTATATATTTGTGTGTGTGTGTGTGTGTAAGCCGTCTAAGAGTCCATAAGTCAGGAAAAAATGCTCTCATATATCTGTCTGTAGAGTGGGTATATTAATCAAAGTGTACAGCATTACATATCCATTACAGCCGATCTTACCAATCAGTTTCATACAGGGGTTCAACGGAGTGTTAGGTAACAGTCTGATTATGTAACCCTGTGCTCATCAGAGGTAGCCATTTTGAAATGAAATATAGAGACTGCTCTCTATTGTTGGAGATGAATCTCCAACAATAGAGTGCAGTCACTATATTTCATTCCATAACAGCTTCCTCTGATGAGCGCAGGATTTGTTACCTAACACTCCATCAGACCCCCAATGTGAAACTAATCGGTAAGATCAGCTGTAATTTACACCCCAATTAATATAACTATCTCACTGAACACTGTTTCAACCAATACTATCAGAGGTTGTTATACACCGCTAGTCACAATACACTTCCTCATATTGTTGCAGCTTTCAAATATTGCAACCCCACTCGCGAGGTGGACAGGCCTATGGCATAAAAGTGACTGAGTTCACAACAATCCCCCTAAATGGGACACCAGCCATTTGCAGGATAACTCATATACAGCTGAGTGGAGTAGAGCAACATGAAAGGAAGTGTTTCGCTCAAGAGCTCAACACAGTCTAGAGACTGAAACCATGATCTTTTCAATTGTGATAGTCGTAAATGAGTGTCACTGTCATACAAGCAGTGTCGTTCATTTCCAAATATTCTACGTAAACATTTTTGCTCATAGGAAAATATGGAAATATTACTTTGCTTGGAAAGAAGTAAGTGTTAGAGTTAAGTGTTAGAGGTAAGTGTTAGGGTTAGAGGTAAGTGTTAGGGTTAGAGGTATGTTAGGGAAAGAGGTAAGTGTTAGGAATACTTAGAAGTTAGTGGCTAGAAGGGCGTCCATCTGGACATAGTAATCATCATCATTATCATCGTCATTCCTTAACGTCCATTTACCATGCTGGCATGGAAGTAGGATTGCTTGACCAAAGCTGGCTGAATCGTTAGCACACCAGGCGAAATACTTACAAGTATTTCATCCATCGCTGTGTTCTGAGTTCAGATCCCGCCAAGGTTGACTCTGCTTTTCATCCTTTTGAGGTTGATAAATTAAGTACCAATGAAACACTAAAGTCAATGTGATTGACTACTCATCTCCCCTAAAGTTTCAGGCCTTGTGCCTATAGTAGAAGGGATTATTTATTATTATTATTTTTATTATTATTATTATTATTATTATTATTATTATATATATATATATATATATATATATACTTTATGAATGAGAAAAAGGAAGTAAATAGAAAAATTTGATGTACAGACGTCATTTATTCAAAGACATTTGATTTCATGTAGAGAAATTCTTGCCGACAGCTGTTTCCACACCCAATCAATTCAATTACAGAAATAAAATACTTGAATTCAAATTCCCATATTTGAAACCAGTCTGTTGGGTATTTCTTCAAGGAGAATTTCCAAAAAGGAGTTACATTTCGGCGTGTAGGCTATCCTACGACAAACTCAGATGTGTGTGTTTTCTTGAATACAAGCAAGCATTCCTCAGAGAACCATTATTACCATATATGTATATATATATATATATATATATTATATATATATATAATAATAATAATATTAGGGAGTATATCCAAACTTACAGGGAAAATTAGATTTAAGATTAAATCAAATTTCACAGTATAAATATTATATATTACATTATTAATATATTTATTTTTTGTTTTTTATGTTTTGGTTTATATCTATCACTGTTTGAGTTGCCTAATAGTGGTTTTATCTCTAATTTAATTCATATATATATATATATATATATATATATATATATATAAACACATTCAATATATTTATGCTTGTGCAAATATGATACATAATAGTTCATTGATGGTGGTATGGTAGTTAAGAAGATACAGGTTAGCTGTGGAAATGTAACTTCCTTTTGGAAATTCTTTCCGAAGAAATATCCAATTGACTGGTTTCAAATTTGGGAATTTGAATTAAAGTATTTTATTTCTGTAATTGAATTGATTGGGTGTGGAAACAGCTGTAGAGAGGAATTTCTCTACATGGATTTGAAAGTCTTTGAATAAATAACGTCAATACATCAATTTTTTTCTATTTTCTTCTTTTCCTCATTCATAAAGTTAATTAAATACCTATACATTTCAATGACAAACTAACTTACTTGGTTTTCACTAAACACTGGTATAAACTGGGGAACTAGGAAGCTTGCATCCCTTAAGGGACTTTAGTTCTTTGACTAAATAAATTATATATATATGTACGTATATGTATATTTTGCATTAAAGTTTATTGTGTCTGTGCCAGAAATACTTTCAACACTTTTGGAACATTTGGTAAAGTGATAGATATATATATAGATTGATATCCCGAATACAACGTACAAACCATTCTGTGTAGAATTATCTTCTGTTTATTACAAGACATTTTCTAACTCAAATCTAAACTGAGGTTTCTTTCTTCTTTACAGAATTTCTTCTTTACTTATTCCTTGTCAGTATTCTTCTTCTTTTTTTTTTTTAATCTTTTATTTTATTTTATTTATTTTGTTTATTGTTTTATGTACTTGCTGTCTGTTACAATCTTCGTTTCTGCTAGCAACGATGCCATGTAAGTTGATGTAGTAGTTGTTGATGATGATGATGATGATGTTAAATGCTTCACTGCTGATTATGATAAATCTTCAATTTTATATTCTTTAATGTTACCATCTTAAATATTTTTTTGTTACTTACCAGAATCAAAGCTCATTCCAAATTGATCCTGTGCCTAACACACATCCACTGTTAGTATTTATCAACCCAAAGAGTGGAGGAAAACAAGGCGAAAAGTATGTTAAAATATGAGATTTACATTAGTGCAAATTGTGAGGGAGGGTTTTGCTATATTTGGTGTGATATTTTAGTTTTGTTTTTGTGATATTTTGAATTTTTTTTTTGTTTTTTTTTCGTGGTGGTGGGGTTAGCAGAAAAAAAAAGATTTATCTAAATTGATTTGCAATAGATTTTTTTTTCCTGTTTCAGTGCTCTCGTTTATAACATCCCTACAAACCACATATAAATCTTACATGTGAAAGATTAATTTATTTGCTGGTGAAATATTAATCTTAGATCCTCTACAAACCTATTAGTTTAATTTTTTGAAAATATGGAAGCAGAGAGACAACAATAATAAATGAGATATCTTGATCACTGCACATCTCTCACTCTCGCCGTGCACTATGTTTGTCTCTCACCGCACACTCTCGTTAACCTACCCAACCACATGTTATCTTCCTTGCTTTCATCCTTCTCCTGTCTACTTTATTATTATTATTATTATTATTATTATTATTTTTATTATTATTATTATTATTATTATTATTATTATTATTATTATTATTATTATTATCCTGCCTTTTCACTCCTTTCTGTACTGTTAGTCAGCCAGTCATCTCCTACTCTCCTCTACCTTCTCTGCAACTTCATTGATCATCCCTCCCTCTCGGCCACTATTCACTACATCCACCTCATCTCCCTCAACACTAATCTCTACAGTCATCACCTACTCTCCTCTACCTTCCCTGCAACTTATGTATCATCAGTCACCCTTCACCACTTGTCCAGCATTCAATACATCAACACCTCATCCCTTTCTATTCTCTACAGTCATCACCTACTCTTCCCTACCTACTCCCAAACTCATTAGTCATTGACCCCGCCCCCATCCCTTGTTCTTCATTCATTATATTCACCTTTAATCCATGCCCCATCTCTAACCATCCCTCGCTTCATATATTTTTGCAACCTTTATCCACCCACACTTCTTGTTCTTCTGTTTCCACTAACTTCTTTTAACTGTATTTTACCCTGAGGGTTCACTTTAACACCTCAGCACCATTATCTTATCTCTCGTCCTCACTGCTCCACATCAGTTAACCCTACTTGCTCTCCTATAATGCAACTAGCCATGTAGCTTTTCTACAGCAAGAAACCTGTTGTGGTTCATTTCCTTCATGCTTTAATGTCCCACCACCTCATTTGTTTCATGCTTTAATCTCTCTCCAACTCGTTTGAGCAGGTGACATTTTGAGTGTCTGGTGCTGACAAGCCTCAAGAAATGCAAAAGCGTTTTTGGTCTTCTTGTGAGTCATTACAGTGACAATATTCATTCACTCCAATATACATACACACACACACACACACACACATATATATATATATATATATATATATATATATATCACCTTCAAAACGTAGAGTAGATGAAACCATGGCGACTGAAGAAGGGGTTTTTTCCTTGTGTTATTTGTCCTGTACTCTATTTTTTTGTTGTTTAAGAAAAATGTCCAGTTCCTTGGGTTTGTGTCTATGTTTTCGTTTCTCATTGTGTTCGACGTTTTTTTGGTGTCCTGTACTCATATATGCGTGTATATATACATGTAGAGGTAGGTATGTACATATATCTATATATATATATGCATATGTTTTATTTATTAATATATATTATATATATATATATATATATATATATATATATAAAGGGAAAGTTTATGAAAAAAAACAAAAGACGAAGACAGGTGGTGTACAAAACAAACAGATGTATTAGTATAGCACGCAGGAATAGAAAAAGTCTTTTACGTTTTGAGCCTACGCTCTTCTACAGAAA
>NC_043013.1:8431966-8476966 GCF_006345805.1 Octopus sinensis
TCCTCCTCCACCTCTTCCTCCTCCTCCTCTTCCTCCTCCTCCTCTTCCTCCCCTCCTCATCCCCTCCTCCACCTCTTCCTCCTCCTCCTCTTCCTTCTCCTCATCCACTTCTTCCCTTCCTCCTCCTCTTCCTCCTCCTCTTCCTCCTCCTCCTCCTCCTCCTACCCTCCTCCTCTTCCTTCTCCTCCTCCACTTCCTCCCCTCCTCCTCTTCCTCCCCCTCCTCATCCTCCCGCTCCTCCCCTCCTCCTCTTCCCCCTCCTCTCGTCTATTCCCAACGAAACCGCATCAGAAACTGAACACCATGTTTTCCAGCATTTACTGTAAACATGTAGTATACACATTCAAACACCGTCACAATCTTTCCAAATCCCACTGCATTTCACATGGAATTTTTTGGTCCTACAAAATCATTTTGGTGTTTAAGTCAACATATCCACCTCAAAAAATAGAACCAATATTTTCTGATTCTGCAATATTTTTTTCTTTTTCAGTATCTCTCATTTTTGTATCCATTGCTAAAAGTATTTGATTCTTGCTCTGTGAAGAGATATTTGATGAAATATGCAAAAAAAATTTTTTAATCTGTAAAACTGTCTTTAGTAAAAAGTGTCATTGGGTATTATCTCCACTTCTCAGATTAAAGGGAGGGTTTTTTTTTGTTTTCAAAGCTGTTGGGTAAAACTGCATTCTACAGTTAACAGTAATAAAATTTGAAGCCGTTAAGTCTCAGCCACAAGATAGGTAAAATGATATCAACTTGTCAGAATAGTTAACATATTCAACATAGTGGCACAGGAGTGGCTGTGTGGTAAGTAGCTTGCTTACCAGCCACATGGTCCTGGGTTCAGTCCCACTGCGTGGTACCTTGGGCAGGTGTTTTATACTATAGCTTTGTGAGCGGATTTGGTAGATGGAAACTGAAAGAAGCCTGTCGTATATACGTGTACATATAATATATATATATATATATATATATATATATGTAGGTATGTGTGTGTATATGTTTGTGTGTCTGTTTGTCCCCCCAGCATCATTTGACAACCGAAGCTGGTGTGTTTATGTCCTTGTAACTTAGTGATTCAGCAAAAGAGAACCAATAAAATAAGTACTAGGCTTACAAAGAATAAGCTCTGGAGTCGATTTGCTGGACTATAAAGGCAGTGCTCCAGCATGGCCGCAGTCAAATGACTGAAACAAGTAAAAGAGTAAAAGAGTATAGTTAAGTGACCAAGGTATTGAATAACTGCTATTCTCTTATAAGCCATTACCTGTGATAATTATTATACTGTGACAGGGGAGAAGAATCAACAAGGAGGGGTGTGGTTTGAGGGATATTTGGCAGTTATTTCTAGCTGGTTAGTTCAGCAATGGCACACTCTATATACAGTTTATGAGCATAGCCACAGGTGTGGTTATGTGGCAAGGAGCTTGTTCCCAACCACAATCTACTTACCACACAGCCACATGCACACCCCACCATATATATGTATATACATATATACATATGTATACACACACACATATATAGGTGCGGACATGGTTTTGCAGTCAAGATTTTGGTCAAGCATCTTCTACTATAACCCTGGGCCAATCAGTGCCTTGTGAGTGGATTCAGTTGGTGGAAACTAAAAGACCTTCATATATATAACTGCACACATATATAGGTGTGTGTGTGTACACCTACACATGTATATATGTGTAACTGCATGCATATGTGTGTTTATGTGAAGTGAGTTTGCATGTCATTCATCTCCTTGGATCATTCTAAAATCTGAAAAGATCCAAGATCCACAACACTTTTAATCCTAAGTATTTTGAATATGGGATTATTGAAGGCTGCAAGCTGGCAGAAACGTTAGCATGCCGGGTGAAATGCTTAGCAGTATTCCATCTGTCTTTACATTCTGAGTTCAAATCCCGCTGAGGTTGACTTTGTCTTTCATCCTTTCAGGATCGATAGATTAAGTACCAGTTGCATACTGGGGTCGATCTAGTCAACTGGCCTCTCCCTAAAAATTTTTGGCCTTGTTCTTTGAGTAGAAAAGAATAAGGGATTATTGATTGTAATACATAAGGAAATCTCTGAAGTGTTTCTTCAAGTGTATTTAATGAACTGAATAATTTATTTTGACTAAAATAAAATCATTATCTCTTTTCAGAATATTTAGGAAGTTCCAGTACATTCTAAATCCTAGGCAGGTCTATAATTTGACGAAAGGTGGCCCCAAGGCTGGGTAAGTTTATTATTTCTATGCCAACACGATATTATTAACTAAACTCAGTGGACAATGCTAGTAAACATATTTACAACAGAGCTGTCTCTGTACCATGCTTCAACTTCTCAACACCTGGCATAATGCCACTTCCTTTCTCTGCTACTACACTCCATTCAGTTGGGGGTCTTTTCATTGTCTTGTAAGTTACTTGGTAACCTCATTGGTCCTGAGAAAAAAAAGAGCAGTATACTTTGTAAAGTGGTTGGCATTAGGAAGGACATCCAGCTATTGAAATCAAGCCAAAACAGATGCTGAAGATCAACAGAATTCTCTCTCTAGCCCCTTGGATTCAGTCAAAACATCAAACCCATGTTAGCATGAGTATTACTTTCACCAGCATTAGAATCCCAATGAAGAACAAGCACACAATATTAATGTATAGTTAATATATACAACAAAATTACCATAAACTAAGAAACTAATAACATCAAAACAGGTTTAACCCTTCAAGAACTAGAATTTCATTGAAAGACAACTTATAACCTTGAGATCACAAGATACAAAAGGTTTGCAGTCAACAAGCTCATCATCAAGCATATACATCAAGGCAATGCCAGTGACCCAGCATGGTCACAATCCAATGGCTGAAATGAATAAAAGATCCCATCCTCAGCTGCCTGACAGATGTCATTATGGTTTCAACACCTTGCCCAGTATCATTCACTATGACAGTGTTTATTTACACACACACACACATACATCTCTGCTTTATTGATCACATGAATACTCTGTACCATGTTGGCTAGCAACCCATGTCTGCCCATTAGGACTATTTTGAAAAGCCTCTGAGATTCAGTCTATTGCAGACTGAGTTTTGTTTTGAGAATTACTTAGATGATAAAGCTCTATTTTGCAATTATTATTTTTAGATAACATTAACATTAAATAAAATAATATTCGAAGGAAAACATGAAAATAAATTTTCCAAAATTTTTCTCTTTTATCTTGTATTCCATTTTATGACTATTTTCCATTTCTATTCAGGCTGCAGTTCTTTAAAGATGTAAAATGCGCACGTGTCCTTGTATGCGGCGGAGATGGTACCGTAGGTTGGATTTTAGATGCTATGGGTAAGTAAAATAATTTCACATTATTTAGCAGTAGTTTCATTTTTGAACTCGTGGGAGGGCGCTACTATCTTTTACTTGTTTCTATCATTAGACTGAGGCCATGCTGGGGCACCATCTTAAAGAATTTTAATTGGACGAATTGATTGCTGTACTTATTTTTTTTTTTAAAGCCTAGTAATAATTCCATCAGTCTCTTTTTGCCAAACTGCTAAGCAATGGTAGGAGACAATCAGTCACATAAACACACAAACACACACACACACACACGCACACACACCACCTATTTCTTTACTACCCACAAGGGGCTAAACACAGAGGGGACAAACAATGACACTACCGGATTAAGTCGATGTAATCGAGCCCAGTGCATAACTGGTACTTAATTTATCGACCTCGAAAGGATGAGAGGCAAAGTCGATCTCGGCGGTATTTGAACTCAGAATGTAGTGGCAGGTGAAATACAGCTACGCATTTCGCCCGGCGTGCTAACGATTCTGCCAGCTCACCACACACGCATGCACGCGCATACACATGTATGCATAAGACAGGACTATTTCAGTTTCCATTTGCAGAGCTTTGGTCAGCCCAAGGCTATAGTAGAAAACACTTGCCCAAATTCCACGCAGTGGGACTGAACCTGGAATCATGTGTTGGAATCTGCACCTACCACCAGTCTTCCATTGCCATAGGGCTTTCAGTAGACGGAATGATAAATGAAGTCTCTATAAAGACACATCTGTACATCATTAAATCATAAGGATAACGTTTGTGCAACACAGGTACCATTCTGTGAGTCTCCATGATTAGTACTTAGTTACAGGCTGAAGTGAAATGACCGGTAATCATGTGAAACTGTAGGTAGCATGTCAGTGTCTCTCTGCTAGAATGTTTATGACTTGTAGGAACACTATATTTTGTTATGCAATCATAATTTACTACAAAGTATATTAAACATTTTTATAAGTCAAAACCATGTTCTACTGTGTTAGCAGTGCTCTAACATTGCTCATTTAGGTTATTTCTATAGAAATTATAACCAGCATTGATTTTGTTACAACATTTCGTATCTGAGACGCCAGATGTAAACGACAATATATTGAAGATGAATAATGGGTAATGGGCATTTATGCCATATATTAGGGGTCTTTGTTCCTTCATCGACACCCATCCAACTAATATTTACAGACCAACTTCCTATAATCTCTATAGGAAATCTGTAGTGAAAACATTAACAAGACTGTTAGAAAGATGGATGTCTCAACAACATATACAAATATTTGTTCATAAACACATTCACTTGTAATAAGATTATTGATACGTGACCACGTGTGTACCGTTGGCGATTTTTTTTCCTCTGTCTTCCCGTCTCTGGATCTTTCCTTCTCCTATGTTTCCGACGAAGAGCTCCGCTCGAAACGTTAAACCCTCCTTCTTCCCTTCCTTCCTGAGCGTCCAATAATACCATATTTGTTCCACGTCCTCGCGTTGTTGTGTTTTCTCTTTGTGTTTTCATGTTTGGATTAACTATATATGTATATATATGTATATATATATATATATACATCTTTTGTAATTGATGTTGTTGTTGTTGTTTTGCAGATAAAATGAATATTGAGCCACGCCTTCCTGTAGCTGTTCTTCCATTGGGTACTGGAAATGATTTAGCTCGTTGTCTCAATTGGGGTCCAGGTAAAGCTATATATACACTTTTACTCTTTTACTTGTTTCAGTCATTTGACTGCGGCCATGCTGGAGCACCACCTTTAGTCAAGCACATCGACCCCAGGACTTATTCTTTGTAAGCCCCTAGTATTTATTCTATTGGTCTCTTTTGCTGAACCGCTAAATTATCAGGAGGTAAACATGCCAGCATCAGTTGTTAAGTGATGTTGTGGGGACAAACACAGACACACAAACATACATATATGTATATATATACATACACATACGATAGGCATCTTTCAGATTCTGTCTACCAAATCCACTCACAAGGCTTTGGTTGGCCTGTGGCTATAGTAGAAGACACTTGCCCAAGAAGCTACACAGTGGGACTGAACCCAGAACCATGTAGTTCGTAAGCAAGTTACTTACCACACAGCCACTCCTATATATCTTTTGCTTGTTTTAGTCATTAGACTGTGGCCATGTTGGGGCACTGCCTTAGAGAATTTTAGTTGCACAAATTGCTCCAGTATTTACATATATATTTTTATAGCCTGGTGCATATTCTGTTGGTCACTTTTTGCTGAACCACTAAGTTATTGGGACATAGACACACCAATACTGGTCATCAAGCAGTGATGGAGAACAAACACAGATGAACACACACATATTTGATGGGCTTCTTTTAGTTTCCATCTACCAAATCTACTCACAAGGTTTTGGTTAGCCCAAGGCTATAGTAGAAGACACTTGCCCAAAGTGCCATGCAGTGGGACTGAACTCAAAACCATGTGGCTGGGAAGCAAACTTCTTACCACACAGCCAAAAGGTTTAGTTGAACAACTCAACCACTGTACTTATTCTTTGTAAGCCAAGTACTCATTCTATCAGTTTCTTTTGCCAAACCACTAAGTTATGGGGATGTAAACTAACCAATACTTGTCAAGTGATGTCAGAGAAAGAAATATAAGCAAAAGGACTACACACACGTACACTCACACACACACTTCCGCACAGTGTCCTTCTTCAAACTTCACTCACTAGATTCACTCATAAGTCATAAGGTATTTATTTCTTTATTGCCCAAAAGGGGCTAAACACAGAGGGGACAAACAAGGACAGACAAAGGGATTAAGTCGATTACATCAACCCCAGTGCATAACTGATACTTAGTTAATGGACCCCGAAAGGATGAAAGGCAAAGTCGACCTCAGCGGAATTTGAACTCAGAATGTAACGGCAGACAAAATACTGCTAAGTATTTCTCCTGGCATGCTAACAATTCTCCCAGCTTGCCACCCTAAAATCATAAAGTATTAGTCATAAGTTATAACTCATAAGGTATTGGTCACCCAAGGTGCCGCTTAGTGATATTGAACCTAAAAACTACATGGTTGCAAAATGAGCTTCTTAACTACGCAGCTATGCTTGTACTGATAATATTAATTTGATATTCTTTTCTCTCTCACTCTCTTTCTTTCTTTATTTTTTTTTTTTACAGGATATGAAGGAGAAAGTTTAGAGAAAATTATTCACTCTATTGAGAAAAGTACCGAAGTGATGTTAGACCGTTGGCATATTGAGGTGAATGATGTTGAAGAGAGTGGTGAACCTGGTGACGCTGTACCTCTTAATATCATCAACAACTATTTTTCTATTGGAGTGGTGAGTAGACAAACATCATTTGATTTATATGACAATAATGCAGTGAGCAGACAGAATCATTATTATGCTGGGCAAAATTCTTCGCAGCATTTCTTCATATTTTCATTCTGAGTTCAAATGCTGCCAAGATTGACTTTGCCTTTCATATTTTCAGAGTTGATAAAATAAGTACCAGCTCAGCACTGGGGTGGACATAATCAGCTTCCCCACTTATTCAAGAATGCTGGCCTTGTGCCAAAATTAGAATTATATTTGGCAGTTGTTTTGATAATTTATATATTTCTTTACTACCCACAAGGGGCTAAACATAGAAGGGACAAACAAGGACAGACAAACGGATTAAGTCGATTACATCGACCCCAGTGCGAAACTAGTCCTTTATTTATCGACCCCGAAAGGATGAAAGGCAAAGTCGACCTCGGCGGAATTTGAACTCAGAGTGTAACGACAGACGAAATACCGCGAAGCATTTCGCCCGGCTCGTTAACGTTTCTGCCAGCTCGCCGCCCTTGTTTTGATAATTTATAGCTATGCCCCACCCTCCTAGTAATTATTTGGTAAATTTTTGCACCCCTATAAAAGTAACATCACATTTGAAGATGAAAAAGTTAATATTTAAACAGCTAGTTTATTTTATTATTATTATTCTTTTTTAATTGAACCCCATACAGTATTGTGGGTGAACAAATTGTACTATGAAAATAAACTTAAAATTTAAATGTAAATTGAACAATAGATGCAGGAGTGGCTGTGTGGTAAGTAGCTTGTTTGCCAACCAGATGGCTCCGGGTTCAGTCCCACTGCATGGCACCTTGGGCAAGTGTCTTCTACTATAGCCTCGGGCCGACCAAAGCCTTGTGAGTGGATTTGGTAGACGGAAACTGAAAGAAGTCCGTCGTATATATGTATATATATGCGTGTGTGTGTGTTTGTGTATCTGTGTTTGTCCCCCTAGCATTGCTTGACAACCGATGCTGGTGTGTTTATGTCCCCGTTACTTAACAGTTCGGCAAAAGAGACCGATAGAATAAGTACTGGGCTTACAAAAGAATAAGTCCCGGGGTCGAGTTGCTCGATTAAAGGCGGTGCTCCAGCATGGCCGCGGTCAAATGACTGAAACAAGTAAAAGAGTAATTGAAAAAAATATATAAACTCTGAAATCCATCACTATTGTGAACATAGAATTCAATGTCTTTGCTTCCGATTCTTGTTCTTGATTTTATGAAAATCAATCTTAAATGTACCACGTGTTCATCATTATTCATGCTCTCAGTAACACGATTACCCAAACTTTTAATTGCATTAAATGCAATCAAATTATCCACTTTGAATACATGACAACTTGGAGTAACGAGAACACATTATTGATGATATTCAGGAATGATGAAGAATTGGCTTTGACAAACTGCTGATTAGTTGAGTCATCGAATGATTAATCACACAATCAGTTAAAGTTAATTGGTTAATTAATTAGCTACTTGACTAATAACTAATAAAGATAATAGAAAGAAGAAAAATAGAACCAGTGTGTATGTGTTTATTGGCAACATGACCCTCCCAAAATACACCGACTATTTGATTATCACTGTTTCAAAATTAATTCTTATTCTTTTGTAACAACTTGTCATTGTCAGGATGCTTCCATTTGCCACCGTTTCCATACAATGAGAGAAAAACATCCAGAGAAATTTAACAGCAGGTTAGTTTGGGAAGAAATATTAAAATTTTTCTTTTTTGCAGTTGAAATATTATATGTACTTCATACTTTACAGTAACGTATTTGTTTTATTACACACTGATATATTATATATATATACATATATATATGTATATATATATATGTGTATATATATATATATATAATATATATATTATTTTAATATATATATATTCATTCATTCATTAACTCCTTTCATTCGTACACACACACACACACTGGCATGGCCATTTTAACCCCAGGAAGATGCCTCCTCCGACTGGTTATCGCTGCAACCTGCACCTGATTTATATTGCAAGCAGGGGAGCGAACCTCTATCATCTCCCAGTAACAAGACCACTGGACCGTATGATTTTGAGCTATTTGTGTTCATGGAGGATACTCACCCGCTAGAGATAACAGTAGTTCACTTCAGCTCACAATATATAGAAAAATAGGCGGTGCCTGAAAATTGAGATTTTTGGAATGTTTTTGAATTTAATGTAACTTTGTGAATTTATTTGCAGAATAAAGAACAAGATGTGGTATTTTGAATTTGGTACATCAGAAACGTTTTCTGCAACTTGCAAGAGCCTGCATGAAAATATTGAAGTATCGGTATGTATGTTTAGTTTTCTAATCTTAATCTTGGCACCATAGCATATCTGAAGATAATGTCTGCCTATTCTGTGCTACACCAAATGATACGTACACACACACACACACATATTGATAAGGAGAATGAAGAATTTGAATAGTCAAACGGTATGTTTATTTCCAGTTAGTTTATTCATGATAATTGTGCAACGTGCGTTTCGGTCGCATTAACTGCATATTGTTGCTTATTTACATGCAGTGGTTTATGCTTCATCAGTACAATCTCTTCAGAGCATATAAGTATGACGTTGTTCAAAGAGGAATTTTCCTCCGCTATTAGTTTGAATTAGGCTTGGTAGTAGTAGTAGTAGTAGTAGTAAACCATGACATTCTTCAATGAGCTGCTTTTCTCAACTGATTGTTTTGGGTAATATGCAATAATGGAGATTTGACTCACTTTGCATTACTTAAAGTTTTGTGGGTATAAAACACATCCACTTCATCATATGTTCAGAGATGAAAATTCTCTCCACTCTGTCTTGAAATATCTGATGATATAAGATGTGTTACATGCTCATGAAAATAATAAGTGATGTGAAACTGAGTCAGAATGTTATTAAATACCAGATTAAATTATTAAATACCAAATATGTTGAGTTCTTCTTCCTTTTGTTAGTTCATTTATTTATATACCGTAAATCCTCGAGTATAATCCGCATTTTTTTCCCAAAATTTAAAGGTCAAAATCCCTAGTGCATACTATATACGAGGTTAAAAACGAAAAATATTTTCTAAGCAATGTCTGAGTCTCTATTTGCTGTCCAGCAATGTTTATTCAGACGCATTTTGTGATGTCGGGCGTGAAAATACCTTAAGCTAAGCCTGAAAGCAATGAAGTCATAAAAGGATCATCCATAACTTGCAATAAGCAACATTTATTAAAATAAAAGTATTCAGAACACAGAATAACATGTAACAAAAACAATTTGCAAACATATTTACATTCCATATAACAGTTAAGAACATCACCATTATTGTATTACGCATGCGCGAAAGTGTTTGTTCGACTAGGTGCTGCTGGCTTAATTATGCACGACTCAAGTTAGAGAAGAGGTAAGTATTATACACAAGGTTTAGGTTTTTCAGAAGTACAGCCCCCTAAAAATCCCCTGCATATTATACTCAAGGGCGGACTATACTGGAGGATTTACGGTATACATTTATCCATGCCCACGGACACACACACACATATATTTTAAGATGATTTTTCTCTGTAATATCTGGTCAAACAGCCTGTATTTCCCAATCAGTCTGAACATAGAAATTCCAAAGGATGGTTACTTTGGCATTCTGGGAAAACTTTGTGAGGGAGGCCCTGTGCATGGTATATTGATCAGTGTCTAGCGAATGTTTCAAAAAAAGATGGATGAATGTCGCAAGGATGGCACATATGAATGACAAGGCCACCTTGAGCATAATCCTATGAACCTGGAAAAGTTTAAAACAGAGGGTTACCTACTTGCAAACAAATGTGGTAACATGTAACATTATTGACCGAGGTTACTGAGGCCTTTTCCATAGGCTTTTCTTTCCACGGATAAACCTTATCTGCTTCCCCCTTTACACTTTACATCATGACATTTCTGTGATACACGATCCCTTTTGATCGTTTTTCCTTTTTCTTTTTTTCCCTTCCACCCTCCTTTTATTATTTCCCTTTTACGATCCCTTTTGATAGAAAACCTAACCCACTTATTTCTTTTTTCTTTTTTCTTTTTTTTTCCTCCCCAAAAAGAAAAGCTCTACTTTGTAATCTGTCCCGTCTGTGTGCAGCCCTGTGTGGCTAATAAAGAAACATATTGATCAGTCTATGTACTGAGTTACCCTGTTATGTCTTTACAAGTATTCTGTTGGTGCTAGCTGGCCGCATTTAGTGATTATGTGGTTGATTGTCTCTGGATATTCTCCACATACATGGCACAATGGGCTGCTTTCATGTTTCAGAACTTCATATGAACTTCAATGAGCTGATCTTCTCTGGTAATTTCTAGTAGGAAGGCACTGATCCTGAACAGCAATAATATACCTCTCTGCTTCTCATTTGAGACTGGATCAACCAGTGATGGTTAAATTTTGGTCTGTATCACAGTCCTTAGCTTTAATTGGATATTTTCCATGCAGAGGTTTGTGCTTCCGTTTCTCTTTTAGTGTACTGGTGGCTGGTTTACTCTTTACTCTCTCTTTTACTCTTTTACTTGTTTCAGTCCTTTGACTGCGGCCATGCTGGAGCACCGCCTTTAGTCGAGCAAATCGACCCCGGAACTTATTCTATTGGTCTCTTTTGCTGAACCGCTAAGTGACAGGGACGTAAACACACCAGCATCAGTTGTCAAGCAATTCTAGAGGGACAAACACAGACGCACAAACACACACACGCATATATCTTTATATATAAAAGTGAAGTTGTGTGTCTGTATCCTACGATTTAGATTCCTAACTACTCCCACATTTTACGGTGCAGTGTAACCAAAAGCGGGTATCTTATAGTCGTGATTCATATCGAGCCCTTCTGGGTATTAGCACGCGTCTACGATCAGTCTACGATTTAAAAAATAATTTACCATCATTTTTTCCCATTTTTAAATGCATTTTTTTGCTATTATATAAGGGAAGTAACTCTCTAAAAATGCTTATATAGTTATTTCCCTTACAAACCCGAGCAACGCCGGGCGATACTGCTAGTATATATATATATATATATATACATACATATATACGACAGGTTTCTTTCAGTTTCCATCTACCAAATCCACTCACAAGGCTTTGGTCGGCCCGAGGCTATAGCAGAAGATACTTGCCCAAGGTGTCACGCAGTGGGACTGAACCCGGAACCATGTGGTTGGTTAGCAAGCTACTTACCACACTGGCTCTATTTTATATTTGTGTTGCCTTGTCAGTTGGAAATGCATTTTCTTCAGTTGCTGATCTTTCTAGCTGCATTTCTTGACGCTAAAAACATTTTACAATTATTCATAATTAAATACAACTTATTGGTATTTCCATGTTCCAGAACTAGCTTTAACATCCAGTCATTTGCTTGTTGCAGGGAGGCAGAAAGTCCCATGGTTTCAATTTCCAATGAGAGTTGAGATTGTATTAACCCCCAACCACCTTCTTTTCTTAGTCTGTGTCTGCTTTTAGGTGATTGCATACACTTTATTGCCATTAACTTTCAGATTTTGACATTGACCTTGTTGACCTCAGAGATCAACCAGTTTACAACATTGAAGCTCAATTACCTTCCAAGCATGGCCAACATGTTTATGGCTGCAGTTTTGTTTACTCTTTTATTTGTTTCAGTCATTTGACTGTGGCCATGCTGGAGCACCACCTTTTTGGCTGTTGTTATTATTATTATTATTATTATTATATTATTATTATTATTATTATTAGGCAGAATCGTTAGCATGCTGGGTAAAATGTTTAGTGGCATTTCGTCTGTCATTACATTCAAATTCCGCCAAGGTGGTCTTTGCCTTTCATCCTTTCAGGGTCGTTGAAATAAGTACCAGTTATGCACTGGGGTCGATGTAATCGACTTACCCCTTACCCAAAATTTCAGGCCTTGTGCCTATAATAGAAAGGATTATTATTATTATTATTATTATTATTATTATTATTATTATTATCATTATCATTATTATTATTATTATTATTATTATTATTATTATTATTATTATTATTTTATGTTTGACTTTTGCTTTACATTTGTACAAGTTGGCTCCAAGTCTCATCCAGAAACCTTAAGAGACAACAAGTTGGAAGTTCATGTTTGTGTTATGCCTAGGATGCTATATATTTGGTTTTGTACATAGTGTTGTTCTAGAGAACGTTTAAGAAAACATAAGAAAATTATGTTTGTTTTAAAACTTGAGATTACATAGAAAGTATTTTGCGTAGGATATGGGCAGTTTCTCATGAGTAATATCTTTTGAATTTCTACCACTTTGGGGTTTCCTGGTATCTGAGTTAGGTAGCAATTAGCCCCTTTTGGTATCATTCCCAGGGCACTTATTAATGTTTATTATTATTATTGTTATCATCATCATCATCATCATCATTATTATTATCATTATTATTATTATTTTTCAGTGTGAAGACTGTTCTCTAGAGGTGCATAAAGGTTCTGGTCTTGAAGGTATTGCCATGTTAAACATACCAACCATTTATGGTGGAGCATCTTTGTGGGGTGAAAACCCCACCAAAAAACAAAAACAAAAGATACTTAAAAGTGTCAAGAAAAAGAAAGACCAAAAGATGTACCCCCAGTCCAAAACTGAACTCCAAGCCTGCATTTCAGGTTAGTTATGACCTTTCTTGGCGTAGAAGTCTATCTTTCACAAAATCTCTACAGAATCTGTTTTTGTTATTACAGAAGCCTTGTTTCATCATTGTAGAAGTCTGCTAGCTGTGACATTAATAAACTAGAATTTATTCCTCGGACTCAAGAAATGTTTTTACGTTTTACTTGTTTCAGTCATTGGACTGCAGCCATGCTAGGATACCCACCTTGAAGGGTTTATTTGAGCAAATTGATCTCAATACTTGTTATCTTTTTAAGCATTGGTACTTATTCTGTCAGTGTCTTTTACTGAACCACTAAGGTACGGAGACATAAACACACCAACACTGGTTGTCAAGCAGTGGTGGGGGTCAAACACAGACACAAAGACACATACACATAGATACATACATACATACATACATATACACACACGATGGGTTTCTTTCAGTTTCCATCTGCCAAATCCACTCACAAAGCTTTAGTTGGCCCAAGGCTATAGTAAAAGGTGCCTGTCGAAGGTGCTACACAGTGGAACTGAACCCAAAGCCATGCAGTTGGGAAGCAAACATCTTACCACACTGCCACACCTGTGGCTATGTATCAACTTTTTATTTCTCTCTCTCTCTTTTTCTCTCTCTCTCTCTCTCTCTCTCTCTATCTATCTATCTCTCTATCTATCTCTATCTCTCTATCTATCTATCTATCTATCTTACTTTCTCTCTCTCACTTACTCATACATATAAAATAATAATAAAGAAATTATTGTATACATTGCTCAAGTGCACCACAACTTGTCAGAAAGTGCATATAAAGTACATGCAGTAATGTAGAAATGTCTGGAAAGCGAACAATGTATGAGTCAGATACATGCTTGTGTGTGTATGGAGGGGAGAAAATCAAGTGTAGTGTTGGCGAATCTCGGCAAGCATGGAAGTTTTGAAGGGTGCATGCTCCGACAACTAAGAACTGATGCCGGCAGCTTTTACTATATACAGCAGCAAACCTTCTTCCAATTCTGTATACACCTACACAGTAGGCCTCTGACTTCTCTGAAAATAACCAATTTGAATCTTCCTAACTTTCTTTAAACAGATTCCTTGTAACAGCTACTAGTGACATTGAGTGTAAAATACAGATATCCAGACCCTTGTCACCTGATATCTAGTATCACTGTTTTAAGTTCATGTCTCAGTCACGTGAAGTTATCTCTATTTCTCCATTCTCCAGAATTACTAACTCAAGTACCTGTAATATACTAAGATTTTAGCTATGCTATTCCTAACATTTTTCGCTTATGGAATCATCCTTTTGTCATTTAACCCTTTTGTTACTGAATTTATTTTGAGATGCTCTGTGTTTCTTTCAATTACTTTTAAATATAACAAAGAATTTAGAAAAATAGCTTAGTAATTATTAAGCTTGTGTCAGGAACATAAATTGTGACTAAGGTTTGGTGAAAGATTTCAATTCAGAACTTTTGAAAGCAAGACATTTGTACTCAGAGCCAGAGCCGGTTTCAGCCATATTGGTAACAAAAGAGTTAAACACTTTTTTTTTTCCATATTTCAGACATTGGTGATAAATTATTTGAAGTTGCTGGAGTGGAAAACAGTCTGCATGCTGGAATGGTTAGCGGCAAAGTCAGGTCTGGTAATCGATTAGCGCAGACATCTAATCTAAAGATAAAGTAAGACAAAAATTTTTATCGTAAAATAATTTCCATTTTTCACATTCTGCTAATTCTACAGCCATATCATTTCGTTTTAGAACTTTCCTTATTATGATTTTTTATTTTTATTTTCCAGAACTAAAAAACGGGTGCCGATGCAAATTGATGGAGAGCCTTGGGTACAAAATCCTTGTACGGTAAGATTATGATTCTATATCAATTCTGTTTGTGGCACGTAAAATGCACCATCCGAATTGTGGCCGAAGCCAGTGCCGCCTCGACTGGCTTCTGTGCAGGTGGCACGTAAAATGCACCAATCCGACCGTGGCCAATGCCAGCCTCGCCTGGCTCCAGTGCAGGTGGCACGTAAAAAGCATCCACTACACTCACGGAGTGGTTGGCGTTAGAAAGGGCATCCAGCTGTAGAAACATTGCCAGATAAGACCGGAGCCTGGTGCAGCCTTCTGGCTTCCCAGATCCCCGGTCGAACCGTCCAACCCATGCTAGCATGGAGAACGGGCGTTAAATGATGATGATGATCATGAGGAATCCTCTTTTATGCCTAACAATCTTAAGTTATTTTCAGAGGGGCTTATTCAAGGCAAGTAATTTGATCTGAGATGGTGTGTTAAAACTGAAACAATTGCAGCATGGAAGACTCATAGCCACACAAAAACCCACAAAAGAATCTTTAACCATCACTTAAGCATTTAACTGCAAACCTGATCGCTGACAAGATTAGACTACCTCTATTTTGTGGGATTGTTGGTTGCTATGTATATGTATGTATTTTTACTTACTTGTTTCAGTCATTTGACTGCGGCCATGCTGGAGCACCGCCTTTAGTTGAGCAAATCGACCCCGGGACTTATTCTTTGTAAGCCCAGTACTTATCCTATCGGTCTCTTTTGCCGAACCGCTAAGTGACGGGGACGTAAACACACCAGCATCGGTTGTCAAGCAATGCTAGGGGAACAAACACAGACACACAAACATATTCACACACACTTATATATATACATATATACGACAGGCTTCTTTCAGTTTCCGTCTACCAAATCCACTCACAAGGCATTGGTCGGCCCGGGGCTATAGCAGAAGACACTTGCCCAAGATGCCACGCAGTGGGACTGAACCTGGAACCATGTGGTTGGTTAGCAAGCTACTTACCAAACAGCCACTCCTATGTGTATATATATATAATATATATATATATATGTGTGGCACGTAACAAACACCATCCAATCGTGGCCGTGCCAGCGTCGTCTGGCCTCCGTGCCAGTGGCACATAAAAAACACCATCCGAGCATGGCCGTTCGCCAGCCTCGTCTGGCACCTGTGTCAGTGGCACATAAAAAGCACCCACTACACTCACGGAGTGGTTGGCATTAGGAAGGGCATCCAGCTGTAGAAACACTGCCAGATCTGACTGGCCTGCTGCAGCCTTCGGGCTTCCCAGACCCCAGTTGAACCGTCCAACCCATGCTAGCATGGAAAGCGGACGTTAAACGACGATGATGATGATGATGATGATGATATATATATATATATAAAGATAAGATCGTTATTTAAATACTGAATTTATCAGGTGACCAGCTTGGCAGCTTGGGAATAAAAACCTTCAAAGATAATAATTATTATTAAAATTATAATTTAGGGTATCTAAGAGTTACCTCCATGCTGGAAATAGCAGCCAAAACTTGACTCTAAAACCACATTAAATGTTCATACAGCACCAGGAGAAAAGACAAAGAGACCAAATAAACTAGTTTTATGCGAGTTTATTTTGTCTTTTTGTCTTCTCTCCTGGTGCTGTATGAACATTTAATGTGGTTTTAGAGTCAAGTTTTGGTTGCTATTTCCAGCATGGTGGTATTTCTTAGATACCCTAAATCCTAATTATATATATATATATATATATATATATACTCTTTTACTTCTTTCAGTCATTTTGACTGTGGCCATGCTGGAGCACCACCTTTAGTCGAGCAAATCAACCCCAGGACTTATTCTTTTTAAACCTAGTACTTATTCTATCAGTTTTTTTTTTTTGCTGAACCACTAAGTTACGGGTGACATAAACACACCAACATCAGTTGTTAAGCAATATTGGGGGGACAAACACAGACACACACACATATATACGATGGGCTTGTTTCAATTTCCGGCTACCAAATCCACTCGGTCTGAGACTATAGTAGAAGACACTTACTTGCCCAAGGTGCCACGGAGTGGGAATGAACCCAGAACCATGTGGTATGAAGTATACTCTATGAAGTATCCATCCAGGATAGACAAGCATACCTCAGGAGGCTTCAAACTTGTATTTCATAGATAATGGCTCTTCTTGTTTACAGATTTGCATGGTTCTCTAAGCTTTTGATATATAGCTGTATGGTCAACAATTTTGCATGACTACTATGTGGTTTGGAGTTCAATACCACAGCACTACAGCCTTTTACAAGAGCCCTGGTCCTAATAGTATGTCCATGTTGAAGTAAATTTTCTGCTGAACTCTAAGGCTGAGTTTAATGTTGAACTCTAAGACCAAGTTTATCTTTGTATTGCAACTATATGGTTTGGGGTTTTACTATACCTGATGCCTTGAGAGTGAATTAAGTGGATGGAGACTAGTTCTCTCCCTTCCCTTAGTGGTCAAAAATTTTTATTAACGCTAATGATTGTTATTCCCACGATGAATATAGTTCCAATTGATTAAAAATTCATTTTGGTTCCCGGTACTAAATACATTTGCCTGCACTTAAACCCATATTCTTCATCCTGAAGGCATTCCTGAGAAATTTTCTACTAACCAAACTGTAGATATGATGTACAATTAATTTCCAGAGTAACTGCTCATTATTCTTTAAATAACTTCTATGCAATTTCATTGTAACTCCAAAACTGTATGTATTATATAGATGTTAATGATTTTTTTTTGTTTTTTTGTCTAAATTTCATATTTCAATTGCCTTCTGAAGTCATATTGTCTTTCATTCTTCAGATAATCATAAGTCATAAAAACCAAGCACCAATGCTCATGGGACCGAAAGATAAGGTTCCTACTGGATTCCTTAAAATTTTCCGATGAATAATATCAGGTATGGTAGCCAGGTTATTTTCTTTCTTGTATTTTTTCTTCCTATTTTTATTTCATCATCAACATCATCATGATCATCATCATCATCATCGTTGTTGTTGTAATATGCTTGGATAGCCACATAGACTTCTGGAAGAGAATACTGAAGCAGCATATTCTAAAGCAGTTGCCTGTATATTCCAAAATATTCACATCTCTTTCATTACTCACTGTATCTTTTACTTGCTTCAGTCACTGAACTGCAGCCATGGTGGAAGACTGCTTAGATGTGCATTTATCAAACGAATCAATCCCAGTACCTATTTTCCTTTAAAGTTTGGTCCCTCCTCAATCACTCCCTTTGCAAAAACCACAAAAATTTCAGTGGGGTGTAAACAAGCCAACACCACTTGTCAAGTGGTGGGAGAGAGGAATAGACGCAAACAGAATGACAAACACTCACACACACACATACCCACACACACACACACACGCATATATATACAGGCAAACAATTGTTATGCAGAGTTGTTAATATAGAATGTATCATAGAAATAAGTGAGTAAGAAAATAGTCTTTTACAGCTGTTTCCAGAATAGACGTGCATAAGACAAGCTTTCCATATAGTAGTAGACTATTCCATCGTGAGAGGAAAAAAGTTAAGGTAAATCCTTAATAGAGAGTTTTAGGAATTAGCAGTTCCATCATTGAAGAGAGTGAAGCAATCTCTACTGTTAAATATATATATGTGTGTATATATATATATATATATATATATATATATATATATATATATATATATGTGTGTATATATGTATGTATATATATATATGTATGTATGATATATATATATGTATGATATATATATATGTATGATATATATACTTATATATATATCATCATCATCATCATCATCATTTAGCGTCCACTTTCCATGCTAGCATGGGTTGGACGGTTCAACTGGGGTCTGTGAAGCCAGAAGGCTGCATAAGGCCCAGTCTGATCTGGCAGTGTTTCTACGGCTGGATGCCCTTCCTAACGCCAACCACTCCGTGTGTGTAGTGGGTGCTTTTTACGTGCCACCCGCACAAGTGCCAGATGGAGCTGGCAAACGGCCACGGACGGATGGTGCTTTTTACGTGCCACCGGCATTGGGACCAGGCGAGGCTGGCAATGGCCTCCATCGGATGGTTTGCTTACTTGTCACCGGCACTGGTATCACAGCTGCAATTTCCATTGATGTTGATCGACTTTGATTTTGGTTCTGCTTTCTGATATCTGATTTGATTTGGTTTGATTTTGATTTGATTTATATATATATATATATATATATATATATATATATATAGATATATATATGTATATATACATACATAAATGATGGGCTTCTTTCAGTTTCTGTTCATCAAATCCATTCACTAGAGTTTAGTAGAAGACACCTGCCCAAAATGCTATGGAGTGGGACTGAACCCGAAACCTTATGGTTGGGAAGTAAACTTCTTGCCACATGGCCATGAAGTCTTTTATTTTTCTTGTTACTGGTATCAGTCATTAGTGATTGTGGCTTTGCTGGAGCAGTATCTATAAGAGTTTTTAGTTGATTACATCAAGCTCACTGCTTTAGTTCTTAATTCATCGTTTATTCCAAGACAGGCAATGAAAATGGCAACACAGATATAAAGGGAGACAACACAGTAATGTCTGACAATATATAGGTTCTCCACACACACACACACACACACTCATATACGAAGCTGATGATGATGGTTCCCTGCTTATGGTGTGAGTTTTCATTCTTCCAGTTTCACCTCTCTGCATTATCTCATTCCCCTCCAAAAAAAATATTTGCAGAACACTATATAAAATTTCAATAAAACAATATATAAAAGTTTGCCAGACGAGTCTGGCACCTGTGCCGGTGGCACGTAAAAAGCACCCACTACACTCATGGAGTGGTTGGCGTTAGGAAGGGCATCCAGCCGTAGAAACATTGCCAGATCAGACTGGGCCTGGTGCAGCCTTCTGGCTTCCCAGACCCCAGATGAACCATCCAACCCATGCTAGCATGGAAAGCGGACGCTAAACGATGATGGTTAAAAAAAAAGGTTAAGTTACCATTTCGAGTCATGTAAATTCATAGCAGTCATTTTCCCGGTTTCCATGACATTTAAATTCCTCGTCTGGACGGGACATCAGTCCGTCGCAGCGTTACTCATTTTTGCCAGCTGAGTGGAATGGAGCAACGTGAAATGAAGTGTTTTGCTCAAGAACACAACGCATCGCCTGGTTCAGGAATTGAAACCACACCCTTACGATCAGGAGTCCAACACCCTAACTATTAAGCCATATGCTTCCACTAGACAAAAGTTGGATTAGAGCTGGTGCTAGAAAGAGGATTTTATATATACTCTCTTTACTCTTTTACTTGTTTCAGTCATTTGACTGCGGCCATGCTGGAGCACCGCCTTTAGTCGAGCAAATCGACCCCAGGACTTATTCTTTGTAAGCCCAGTACTTATTCTATTGGTCTCTTTTGCCGAACCGCTAAGTGACGGGGACATAAACACACCAGCATCGGTTGTCAAGCAATGCTAGGGGGACAAACACAGACACACAAACATACACACACACATATATATATACATACACATATACGACGGGCTTCTTTCAGTTTCCGTCTACCAAATCCACTCACAAGGCTTTGGTCGGCCTGAGGCTATAGTAGAAGACACTTTGCCCAAGATGCCACGCAGTTGGACTGAACCCGGAACCATGTGGCTGGTAAGCAAACTACTTACCACACAGCCACTCCTGCGCCTATATATATGTTATAATTTAGAAACAGTAAAAGATTGTCATTAAAGTACTCGGAGTTTCGAATGTCAGAGCAAAGAGCTATGATACATTCATGTCAGCTATTAATGGCAACCGTTTACTGTTTGTTCTAACTTATGACATATAAATAATGCTCTATTTCTCTAATATTGATGTCTCATTCTTTTGTTGTTACATTTTATTATTATTATTATTATATATATATGTATATCATCATCATCATCATCATCGTTTAACGTCCGTTCTCCATGCTAGCATGGGTTGGATGGTTCGACCAGGGATCTGGGAAGCCAGAAGGCTGCACCAGGCTCAGTCTAATCTGGCAAAGTTTCTACAGCTGGATGCCCTTCCTAACTGTAGAAACTTTGCCAGATAAGACCGGAGCCTGGTGCAGCCTTCTGGCTTCCCAGATCCCTGGTCGAACCGTCTATATAATATATACATATATATACACACACAAACACACACATATATATATATATATATACTTACATATAAGAGAACAAAGTGTACGTACGCCGCTATATATATATACAAATACAAAATGGGACGAGAACGCAAAACATCCAGAAGACGATACAAAAACACCGACGGGTCATTCAAAGCCTTTAATCTTCAGTCAAGAACTGGATCATCCACGCAATTTCGGCTGATTAATCTTGAGATTGCTCCAATCTGGCCAGTCCCAAGGAAAAACTAAGCTAAGAGCATTAGATTCCTTGGAAAAGAGCTTCGAATGTATACGAAACAAGGATGGAAAAACGGACGATGTTACACGA
The DNA here is from genome assembly GCF_006345805.1 of Octopus sinensis. Taxonomy (NCBI): domain Eukaryota; kingdom Metazoa; phylum Mollusca; class Cephalopoda; order Octopoda; family Octopodidae; genus Octopus; species Octopus sinensis. The sequence continues at coordinate 8,453,642 of NC_043013.1, forward strand.
ATATAAATACATAAATAATATGAAAAACAATAATAATGATAATAACAGGACATCACATCAGGCGTCTTTCGACTGGAAACGAATTGAATTCAGCTAGCGTATTAGGAACCGTCCAACCCATGCTAGCATGGAAAACGGATGTTAAATGATGATGATGATGATGATAATATATTATATATATTATATAATATATTATATATACTTTTATTAAAGCTGCAAAATTATCTCAGAACTGTTAGTCAGGGTTTTATGATCCTGTTCAGCAAACAGATTTGATAATACTCTACCTTGGTATTCAAGTACTATTTTTTCACCTTGTTTTGCTCATCGGTGTATGTATATGTATGTATGTATGTATGTATGTATGTATGTATGTATGCATGTCTGTATGTATGTGCATATATATATATATATATATATATATATATATATATATATTTATATGATAGATCGTTAGCTCCTACACGCATTTTTTTTCTCTCCTTGTTTTTTTTCTGTGTATCTTTCTGTTGAAGAGCATAGGCTCGAAACGTAAAAGACTTGTTCTATTTCTATTCCTGAGTGCCATACTAATACATTTGTTTGTTTGTACTCCACCTGCCTTCGTCTTTTGTTTATTTTCGTAAACCTTCCCGTTATATATATATATATATATATATATAATAATAATAATAATATGTGACCTCGTGAGTACCACTGGCGATTTTTATCCTCTGTCTCCCTTCTCAGGATCTTCCTTCTCCTATGTTTCCGACGAAGAGCTCCGCTCGAAATGTTAAACCCTCCTTCTTCCCTTCTTCCTGAGCATCCAATAATACTTATTTGTTCCACGTCCTTGCGTGTTGTGTTTTTTGTTTTCTTGCTTGGATTAATATATATATATAATATATCTTATATTATATATATATATATTATATATATATATATATATTATATATATATATATATATATATATTATATATATATATATATATATATATATATATATGTATATATATATATATATATATATATATTATATATATATATCAAAAGGATGTGTTGTAATACTACATACATACACACATGCGCACACACTTACATATTATGTTTTTCTTACTAATTTCAGTGTCAAGACGACTGATGTGACAAAAATACCTATACCCCATGGATAGGTCAACTTTCCTGTATCTGCATCTCTGAACAATCATGAACAGGGAAGATGAACATGTGCTATAGTTATCCAGAGTTACCATCTCTGGGATAGACTACTTTTACTACTACTCCTACACCTTCCACCACTACCACCACCACCACCACCACCACACCACCACTACTACTACTACTACTACAACTACTTCTACCACCATTATTTTCTCTTGCTTTATATATATATATATTATATATATATATATACATATATATATATATACATATATATATATATATAGTATATATATAGATATATATTATATATATATTCTTTTCTCCAGTATTAATTTCATTCAAATGGTGAATAACTTTTAAAAATATATGATAAAATAATAATAAACTTCACCCTGAAAAAAATATCAATTAGAAGTTAGTTTTATATATGTTGTTGAAGCACTTCCCTTTCTGCCTTTTAGGAATGTACACATTCAGTTGCTGTTTTTTTTTTTTTTAAATTTAATATTTTTGTTTTATCTGTCACTTTATCCTTTTATCCCTTCAAAAAAACCTATAGAATTCTTTAAACCTTCATCATAGTACTTGATTACAATGATACAATGGGAAATACAGAAGACTTCTTCTAAAATATAATCATCAAGTTGGCCTTATTGTCTATCCCCATGCCATTCTTGCTCAGTTTTATGTGGTTAGATTGTTTTTTTTTTTTTGTTTTGTCAATATAGATTTTTTTTTCAGTTCCTGATTTTTTTGTATTAACATGCTTCATCTGTAAGCACCATTTCTTTTTAAAAAGAAAACGATCCCCTTATTTTTTTTTATTTAAATTTTTAATATTTAATAATCCATGCTCAATTTTTATTTTATACTTTTTATTTTTAATTTTAATTTTTTTTTTTTTTTCAATATTTGGGGCTCTTTGTCCCCCAGGTGTAAAAGACAAAAAGATAAAAAAATGGGAACCTACTACAACTACAGATGAATTTTCTTCATCATTTATCTTACCATTTGCTCTACATGTACCTAACCATATATAATTAACTTAACCCAATGGTAATTTTAGTATCATGGATCTTATATAGACATTCATGAACATTTTTCACAGATGAAGAAACTGTAATGCAAAAAAAAACCCAAAAACAATGGGAAAACAAGGGGTAAAAAGACATTATATCTATTAAATCATTGCATGATAAACTACAGTTCATTGATTATTACTACTACTACTACTATTATTATAATTATTATTGTTATTATTATTATTATTATTTTAGATACTGACCAAGAAACCATCCTCATAACTACTACTAGTATTCTAGTGATATTTTTGATCAATTAAAGCGCTACCCATCCCCGCCCACCCCCACTCATTATAATGCCACTATGACCTACGTGCCTGACTCACTCATACAATGCACTCTTCTTTCTGCTTGTTTGTTTTTTTTTGGGGGGGGGTTCTTTCAAATTTTTTTTTCGTAACGACACCACCAACAACAAAAACAATAATAACAATAATAATAACAATAATAACGATAATAATAATAATAGTAATAATAATGAATGATGAGCACTTGGTCATCTCGTCCTGGTTACATAAGACCTCCTGTTTCATGGTATATCTTTTGATCAACATTTTAAACAAGATCCTTATCTACTTTTTAAACCGAAGTGCTTCAAGCTTTGTCTCTAAGATTTTTTTTCTTCTTCTCCATCCACTTTTACTTTATGTTTCTATCAGTTGCCTTGAATACAATAATGAAAGTTTTTCACATTTATTATTGTCATCATCATCATTATTAATATTATTATTATTTTATCATTATTATTATCATTATTATTATTATTATTATTATTATTATCATCATCATCCTCAAATCCATCATCCTTATCAATACCATCATCATTGTTATTATCAATATTATTCCTACGGTTAAGATCTTGCAATATTAAAAAATACACCCTTTAAATTCAAGTCTTTCTTATACTGCCTCCATGTGTTATTTCTGAGTTATTTATTAATCAGAATGAAAATAAAATCTGAATGTTTTGTTGTTGTTTTTTTTTTCTTTGTTTTTGTCTGTGACTTTAATACACATATAAACATACACACATACAAATTCAAATAGAGGCAGACACAAACACACATACATACATACACTGTTTATCTCTGTTTTGTACATACACAAACACATACACTAACATATACCCCACTAAATAATATGTGTATATCACCAATCAGGCACACACACCTCCTCACATATATATATATATGTGTGTATATTATATATATATATATATATATATATATATATATGTATATATATATATATATATATATAAATATATATATGTATATATATATAATTATATATATATATATATGCACACATACACTACACACACAGGGCCACATACACACAGAGACAGACACATATGCACACACTCACACACTCGTAAATGTGTCTGTATATAGTGACACTGGATAATTGAACTCTGACAGTATTTACATATTTGACTTATATAGTGCATTCTTGGTACTTTGTGTGCACATGAATGTAGATGTGTATATGCATACCCACATGCATGTATGTGTATGTATCTATATGTTTGTATATACACATGGACACACACACAAACAAACTCATATATACATATATATAATATATATATATATATATATATATATATATATATATATATGCATCTATATATATATACCTTAAATGATGGTGATATAAGTAATGATTTTACATTTCGCTACAAACCTGACAATATGCCCTTCAAAGCATGTTCACTGTGCTGGCTACCTGATGTTATCATGTTATATGCATACATGTATGTATATACACATACAACACATACATACACATATATAACAAAAAAAATACAAAAATTGCTAAAATTATTTTTATCAAACTAATTAATACAATTATACAACTTTATCAATTTTTTTTTAAGCCAAGGAACTTCTTTACAAATTATAGTTTCTTATTCTTTTTATCTTGAGTATTTTCATGCTTTTTTCCTTTCTGTTTGTCTTTTTTTTTTCTCAAAATTTGGCTAAAAAAGTGAAAAAGATGTTTTTCTATGAGCCTTTTACTAATTTTCTTTATGCCTTTTTAGAAAAAAAAAAATTCAATGGTTATCAATATGTATTGAACTCTTTGAATTTGAAATCTAACCAAGTCAATGTTAGTTTTCTAGAAGACAAAGCAAAATATAAAAAAAAGTACATCCCTAACCAATTTTTTATGAAAATATATGCTTAATTGTTGTTGTTGTTTATATATATTATAACATACACACATATATACATATATATACATATATATAGTATATATATATGCATATATATATATATATATATAATATATATATATATATATATATATATATAATTCATGTTTCATTAAAATTATTATCATTAAAATGTTATTTGTATTTAATAAAAATAAAAGGAATATTGAAATATTGACTAAAAAAAATTGCAAAAATAATATAAAATATTAAAAAAAAATGATAATGTTATCTTTGCCATCACCTGCCAAGAGTTATTTCTGTTATATACTATAATTCTATCATCAACTTCTATATTCTTTAACTAGCTCTCTGCACAGCTTCTCTGCTTAGAGTGCAGGATTTTTGAAGTTACAGGATCTGTCCTTTTCATTCTCTCTTTTAGGGGCTAAAGTTTAATTTTTATTTCTTTTCTCATTCATTGTTGATACAAGAAAAATGAAATAATTCTTTTCAAGGGAAAATATTCAACAGAAAAATTAATATTTCATAATTATAGTGTGTTAATATCATAGTAACTATCACAGTCACTATATATATATATATATATATATATATATATATATATATATATAATATTATATTATATATACTATATATATGTATATATATATATATTATATATATATATATATATATATATATATCATTATTTATATATATAATATATATATATATACATATACACATAAATATATATATACAAATGCATGTATTCATGTACATATATAGGTATATATGTATGGAGGGCTTTAATTGAAGAATTTGTTTACAATGTAAACAATTTCATCAGTTGTAACACTATTTTTGAATGTTCATTATCATAACTAATTTAGTAATTTGCTTCAGTTAATTAATATTTTTTTTTCCTGGCGCCAATCAACTTACAATGAAGAAGTAATGTTAGCCAATGTCTCACTTAGGCAGATCTGGGTACAGTATGCTAACATGCCCACCACAACCATCACAAAAACTGCAACACAATAGATATAGTCTTATATAAAATAACACAGATGTGTATGGTTTATGTGTGAAACTTTATAGTTGATACTGTGATAAGTAGAAAGAAAAGACAAAATGTATGATATCTCTGTGTTATGTCTGTAATGAAAAGTATGATTGCTAGTGTGAATGAACTCATGAATTTTAAAAGAAAAGAAAAAAATAAATAAATAACTACTATAAAAATAAAGACACTTCCAACTAGCAGAAGCAAATATCTAAAATTTGTAAACCTATCCAACCAATTCTTGCATGAGAAGTTGAAAGCAAAGCATAATGATGGATTAACATTATAAAAATTGAGAATAAACTGAGAATATATTGATTCTTCTGGCTAAAATTTGATCTCATTACAACTCAGTTTCTTTTGATGCTAAACAGCTAAAAAGACCAAATTTTATGCAATATTGAGTGAAATTGTTTTTTTTTTAAAAACAAACTATCTCATTTGACAGGAGAGTTTTTCACTTCTTTACCCTCCCCCAAACCCTCACACAACTCCTTCACATACCTTTATGGTGTCTGTTGTTAAACAGCACTTTGGGAAAATATTGAATGACTTAAAATAAATCTGAATGACTTCTAGAAACTCAAGCAGATAAGCTTTTCTTTATAATAATTTTATATATATATATATATAATTTCTTTTGTTTTTGAAATTTTATTTCTTTAATATAGATATATTCATTTAGATTCGTTTTGTTTGTGGAAAAATAAACATTTTATTTATTGAAAAAAAAAAAGAAAGTTGTGAATGTTAGAGTTTTAAAAAGAAAAAAATTACCCCAGATTTACTGAAATTATGGCTCACATAGAAATCTATTCCATCCTAATTTGGATATGTCTTCCAAACACCCAATAAATGTCCATTTTGAAGATTTTATTTCAAATGCTTTCATGAATACTATTACTACTACTACTACTATTATTATTATTATTATTAATATTATTATTATTATTATCATCATTATTATTATCATTATTGTCATCATCGTCATCATCATCATCATTATTAAGGCAGCGAGCTTGCAGAATTGTTAGCATGCTGGATAAACAGCTTAATGGCATTTCTTCTGGTTTTGCATTCTAAGTTTGAATTCCACCAAGATTGACTTTGCCTTTCATCCTTTTAGGGTCGATAAAATAAGTACCAGTCAATTACTGGAGTCAGTGTACTTGACTAGCCCCCTCCCTCCAAATTTATTATTATTATTATTTTGACATCTTAGTAGGGAAATTTAACAAAAACAAAAAAAAAACCTCACTGTATGTAAAACCTAATTTTATCTTATCTCATCTTTGTACCATTAATTTAGGTAAGTTCCATATGACATGAACTTTTCTTCAACAGTTACATAGAAATCACATCATTTCTGTGGAATTTATAATCCATCATCTCAGGTATTCATAAGTTAAAAATGACTTTTGATAATATATATATTATCATAACTGGTTCCTTAAAATTAAAATATCATTGATCTTAAATTAAATTAAAATTTCTACGTAATTCTTAAGATAACGTATAGAATGAAATCTTTATGCTTTTTTTTATATTTTTGCTTACTATTTTTTTTTTGTTTTGTATAGATTGTCTATTTTATTTTCTTCCATACATTATTATTCCTCAATGTATTCTTCTTATTTCAGTTCCATTCATTTTAGACAAGTCAAAGTATTCTATCAGACTAGTTTTTTACCTAAGTGCACTTATTTTATTTATCATGATATTTTATTGAACTGATGTTAGAATTGAAGTTTCTGAAAATCTCAGGACAAGACTGATGTGTTGGCCAAGCTAAAAAAAAAATCAAATACTGGGTATTAACAATCTAGAAAATGGTTGTGATATAGTTTACACTTCTTGTTTTCTTTGTCTTTTACTTTTTTTTAATTATATTCTAGGACTTAATTTAATTTTCTGTTTAATTAATCTTAATTCAAAAACTTTTAGAGAACATTCTAGAAACTTCTAGAACTTGTGTAACTCTGGAAAAAAAATCCATCAATATTTTAGAATAAGTTTTTGTGTTATTAGAAATATGATGTTAGATAATTTTAACAGCTTAGCCATGTATTGGATCAATACTGGTTGAATCTTGAGGTATATTGACCAATATTTCAAAGAATCATCTGCAATTCCAGTTGCCATTATTATTATTATTTTTTTTTTCTGAACCAAGATTTCATTCACAACAACCTTTTGACCGAACCTTAAACCAGAACCATCTGTATTTATCTAGATAATGAGATTGTTATTAAATCTCAAGTTTACCAAAAGAAAATTTCAATAAAAATATACCATAAGAAGTGAATGATATGTTCTTTCATTTTTCTTTTTTTTTTTTCCTTCTTTTATTTCAATCATCACCATTGTTTTGTAGATATTCTAAACACCATATTTTTTCACTTTTCTTTTTAATTATATTCAAAGAGAATTAGAGAAATTCTTATTAATTAGCATTGTCGCGCCGCTGAAGACTGGATCTTTGGATTCACTTGTGCCACATTCCTGGCACTAACACTTGTTAATTCCATCCAAGTTTTACTTTTAACCAAAGTTGGGCCTTGCATGGTAGAGAGACTTTTTTCTTTTTAAATTCTATTAAATTATTCTGCCAGAACTTGTAAAAAGGAAGACATTGTAAGAGGTGTCTTGTCAACCATTGACTTACTCAAAACTTATAAACTACGGAAAAAAAAAATACCAAAAAAAAGGGGCCAGATATTCTTTTCCTTCAGACCAATAAAGTTTTCTTGAATATTTAGCTACACACAATCATGAATCTGTACACATTTAGAATTAGTGGGGATTTTTTTTTTTCAATTTATTATCCATTTTTCTTTTCCTTCCTGTTTTTTTTTTTAATAATGTGACTACAACACCTCTTGAGAGTCTTACATTAGAAAGCAAAATGTAATTTTGGATTAGATTATCAATGGAGAACAAAATAAAGTACCAATATTTGGAATGTTATAATTAGCAAGCCTTTCTTGCAAATATGTAATAAAATCCAGTTTCTTGTGGCCTATTCTAGTGTGCTTGCAAATAATGTTGAATTTATGTGTGTGTATGTGTGTATATACATATATATATATATATATATAAATATATATATATCCAATTTATATACATTCATGTTTCATGTTTTGTATGTAATGTGACTATATTATTTTTCTCCTTTTCTTTTCTTAAAGTATACATCATAAAGTCTTCAGACTAATAAAGCCTATGTAATCACATGTAATTAAATTTATTTTCTCTTTTATATGTGTATATATAAATATTTTTTACATTCACACACTTACACACACACACATATATCTTATTCATCTATCTATCTATTTAACTATATATTATATATATATATTATATATATATATGTATATGTATATATATATATATATATTGATACATACACATACACATACTCACACAAGTATGTATGCATTACATATATATAAATATACATACATATATACGTATATATATATATATATATTATATATATATATATATATATATAATATATATATATATATACGTGCATGCATGCTTACATCACATATCTTTTATCTTTTACTTGTTTCAGTCATTAGACTGCAGATAATGTCCAGTTTTCCATGCTGGCATGAGTTGGACATCATAACTTTTTGTAGCAGTGTTCTATGGCCGAATGCCCTTCCTGATCTCTTAGTCACCTCTTTTGACCACAGAGATATATATCTATGTGTGTTTGTGTGTGTGTGCAGATGTAGTGTTTTAGTTATGTAAGTTTTGTGATGTCATTTGGTTTCAATTCCTAGCAAAAACACACAAACATTTTTTTTTTTTTTTCTTGCTGAGGAATAGGATTCCTATAGAAGAAATGATACAAATCATTGTTCTGAAAATAATGTTAGTGTATAGAAACTTTATTCACTTATTTTATTCTATGTATTTACTTTTGTTTTACATAATCATTGGTAATGTAATATCCATATTCACTCACGGCGTTGTAGGCCAGGTAAAACTACTTGACTTATAGTTGATTCAATAAAGAGTTTGAATAAAGAGTACAATTTCCCCATCAGCTAAGATCCTAATTAATTCCACATTTCAGTCACCTTCATTTTGTCATTCAGTAGATCTATTAATTTTTGTTTTTCACCTTTTACAAATTAATTTCCTGTTCCTTTCATAAAATTGGATTATTCAACAGAGAAATTTCTCTATACTTTCCAGTCTTTGATCACTGGATTATGTCTGTACATTTCTGGAGTATCAAATCAACTTAGAAATTTCTTTATTGTAACATTGTGAGTATTATATATATATTTCAGGTGTAACACTTAAAAACGGTAATTCTGAAAGCCAATTATCTAAATCTATTAATGATTCATTTAAGTGCTGGAAATTTGATCTTTGGGATCTGCTGACTGAAAAATAAGATATGAAATCTTGATATGAAACAGTTGATGATAAGAAGATAGGTCTGTCTGTAAACATTTTAAAAGCTGTTTCAATGTATGAAAAGATCTAAGAATCTCCAGCATCAATATTGAATAAGCCGACTAACTGGCAGAATTGTTACCACACTGGACAAAATGCCTAGCAGTTTTTCATTCTGAGTTTAAATTCCGCCAAGTTTGACTTTGCCTTTCATCCTTTTGGGGTTGATAAAATAAGTACCAGTTGAGCTCTGGGGTCGATGTAATCGATTTACCCCCCCCCCCACAAAAAAAAATTGCTGGCCTTGTGCCAAAATTTGAAATCAATATTGAACAGAAATAAAAATTCTATCTCTTTTTCTGCAACATGATTAGCCTGATGGCAGTGTTATGACAACATTGTTCTAATGAAGGCATTTATTAGCAAGAGATATTTCTTCAAAGAAAATTCTTTCACTTGGTTCTTGTATCATGGAAGAGTTCCATATTCATTCTTTTTTTTTGTTTTTGTATTCTCAGACACTTTAAACAAAGTTGGCATCATTAACCAAAACATATTACTCGCACTATCAAATAGCTAATTTACCTTTGACCTCTCATAAATAATTAATGCATTCCCTTCTCATTTGAATAACACAATCATTATCAGGTAATTCATTCACAAGACACATTTCCTGGTGGAATTTTCAATCCATGAATATTTATCATTTACAGGTGTTTTGTACAAGTGTAGAAATATTTTTAGCCATTAACACATTCATGCATACATACAAACACACACACATATACATTATTTTCTTTTCATAATTCCCAAATCCAGCAAACATTACAACTAAACTATGATGATAGCCTCTTTTACTTAATATATTTTTTTTAAAAAACATTCATGCTCAATGGGTCTCCAAACATGAATTATTTTCATTCCATACTTTATTTAAATAATCTATGAGCCCCAAGATTCCCTTATAATAAGATCCCATTAAAAATAGTTTTAATTAAACACATTTACATATAATTAGTAGTGTGAAAGTATAATTAATGTATGTGGTAATACTTTAATTAGAATACAAAAGAAGGACTCAATACATTAGGTGGAGTAAATATTTGATATATCAGGTTATACTTCCACCTTATAGTATTCTGTTGGTGAGTTTCTTGTCCCTTTATCTTTTGATATTCCTCATATTGAAGTGGCTGGTGGAATGGCTGTCTCTTGATCAAAGTTTATTGGCTAATACATATTGGTATTCATTTTGCCACTCTGTCCAATCTATTGAATGTCTTCGGAGAAAAGGATATGAAACCCTGATATACAAAATGCTTTTAACATTTCATGTGTGTGTACATATGTATATGTATGTATGTATATATGTGTGTGTGTGTGTGAGAAAAGGTAAGTTCAAAATAAACAATTCAAACTTTCTGGGGGATCCAAAAAGAGAGATGAGGTGATTTCTAAAACGGATTCATCATATTCATGAAAATCAGCCAAAACAGGTAATAAGAATATGAAAATCTCCTCAAATATATATATATATATATATATGTGTGTATATATATATATACATACACATATATATGCGTATAAACATGTTTGTATGTACAAACAAGAAATAAGGATATTCAATGAATACTGTAGAATATAATATATGTATGTAATATATATATATATATATATGAATAAGTGAAAGAATGGAGTCGAATGAAGATTTTAACAAAATTCCTTTACTCTCGACACATGTTTCGAAGACGGCATACTTTTAATTCCGAAGGAATAAAGTGTGCATTATGCCATCTTCTCATCAGGAAAGATAAGGAGCCTCTTTCAGCCACAAGACGAACAAAAGTTTTTGATGATTGCCTACATGGTGACCACAGTGATAATGAGTGTTTTTTTTTAAATAATCCGTTAAACGAATTTTCCATGCTAGGATAATTCATTCACCTACTTAAATATATATATATATGTTTGTGTGTGTATAAATATCTTGACAAAGCACTTGTGGGGACAAAAGAATGAGACCCCAGTATCACTGGAAATAGAGAACTGAATCTATTAAATGACACATGTCTGGAACAAGTGATAGATTTTTGTTTTTCACTGATGATGTTTAGTCCCATGTTAAGTGTGGTGTAAGCATGAATAAAAACTTGCAAAAGCTAATGAAGTGCAACGTTCCTGATATTGTTTGCATAGAAACTCAGTCTTGAATGCAAATGTTCCATATATGTATCATTTAACATGTGTGTATAGGCGCAGGAGTGGCTGTGTGGTAAGTAGCTTGCTTACCAACCACATGGTTCCGGGTTCAAGTCCCACTGCATGGCACCTTGGGCAAGTGTCTTCTACTATAGCCTCGTGAATGGATTTGGTAGATGGAAACTGAAAGAAGCCCGTTGTATATATGTATATATATATATATATATATATATATATGTGTGTGTGTGTATGTTTCTGTGTTTGTCCCCCCAACATCGTTTGACAACTGATGCTGGTGTGTTTACGTCCCCGTAACTTAGCAGTTCAGCAAAAAGAGACCGATACTAAGCTTACAAAGAATAAGTCCTGGGGTCATTTGCTCAACTAAAGGCAGTGCTCCAGCATGGCCACAGTCATATGACTGAAACAAGTCAAAGAGTATATATGTATGTATGTATAGGTATGTGTGTGTATATATATATGAATATGTATATATATATATATATATCGATTTCTGACCAAGGTTCAAGTCCAAATTTTTTAAAGATTATAAATCTATTTTCTCAACACTAATACATTACTGATCTTCTTTTATCAACTTCAGATGGATTAAAGACAAAGTCGACTCTGGTGAGAGATTGAGTAAACTAACAACTGAAATGTATTTAGTTAATCCATTTGAATACTGCACTATATTCGTCTGTCTTAGAACTTCTAGCAAATCTAATTTACATGGAACATTATATAATATGCTGATGTGTTGTTTTGTGAAAATAGTGTTGACCTCAATGAATATATATATATAATTAGTGTAGAAAACATGAAGTATAACAGAAGCTTATTATTATAATCAAACAGTTATCAAAATCAGTTGTTCCCAAACAATTTTTCGGCTTAATGTTATCAACTGGTTTTCGTTAGAGTGAAAGGCTTCATCCCAAAGTGATCATAATAAGCGGCTTCCTCTGTAAATGAAGGCAAATTAATAACAATGAAGAGTATTAACCCTTTCATTACTGTATTTATTTTGAGATGCTCTGTGTTTCTTTCAATTACTTTAAATATAACAGAGAATTTAGTAAAATAACTTAGTTATCATTAAGCTAGTTTTAGGAACATTAATTGTGACTAAGATTTAGTGGAAGAGTTTAATTCAAAACTTATGAAAACAAGACATTTGTACTCAGAGCCATAGCCAGTTTCAGCCGGGTTGGTAACGAAAGGGTTAAATTAATCATTTGTTAACCCTTTCGTTACTGTATTTATTTTGAGATGCTCTGTTTTTCTTTCAATTAATTTTAAATATAACAAAGAATTTAGTATAATAACTTAGTTATCATTAAGCTAGTGTTAGGAACATTAATTGTGACTAAGGTTTAGTGGAAGATTTTAATTCAAAACTTATGAAAACAAGACATTTGTACTACAGAGCCACACCGGTTTCAGCCAGGTTAGTAACGAAAAGGTTAATAACATCTTTTGAATTCATATTTCTATCACCTTGCTCTGAGTCCTCAACTCCTGATAGAGCAGTAGGGTTGCTGTTGAGATATGTGGTGTGTCTTCAGCATTTTTAGAACTGGCAGACCCTATTCTTCTTCAGAATTAACCACAATTGATTTCTTCCAGAAAGAAAATCTATTCAATGCTCTAGTGACTTGGCCAGTTTTGCCCCTGCATGCTTTTCTAATGCAAGACAATGAAAACTGTAATTAAACACATTTGCATATATATTAATGGAGAAACTTCTACTTAAGTATTCAACCTGCTAATAATAGCAGCTAATCCTCCTTCAAATCCTTACCTTCTCTACTAACCATTTGACTGTGTAATTAAATGTTATGGTCATTCCTGTTAATGATGTTAATTATCCACCAAAAATACAAAAACAGAATTGCAATATTTTTTTCAGTATCTCTCGTTTTTGTATCCACCACCAAGAGTATTTGGTTCTTTCTCTGTAAAGAGATGTTTGATGAAATATGTGAACAAAAACAAAAAATAAGAAAATCTGAACAAATATATTTTGTGAGAAGTGTCTCATTGTGAATTGTCTCCAATTCTAACAGCATACTCTTTTACTTGCTTCAGTCATTTGACTGTGGCCAAGCTGGAGCACTGCATTTAGTCGACTTATTCTTTGTAAGCCTAGTACTTATTATATCAGTCTCTTTGCCGAACCGCTAAGTTACGGGGACGTAAACACACCAGCATCGGTTGTCAAGCGATGTTGGAGGGACAAACACAGACACACACACACCTATATATATACATATACATATATACGACGGGCTTCTTTCAGTTTCTGTCTACCAAATCCACTCTCAAAGGCTTCGGTCGGCCCGAGGCTATAGTAGAAGACACCTGCCCAAAGTGCCACACAGTGGGATTGAACCCGGAACCATGTGGTTGGTAAGCAAGCTACTTACCACACAGCCACAGAGAAGTTTTTATTTTTTTATTTTTTTCAAAGTTGTTGGGTAAAACTACATTCCACAGTTAACTGTTATAAAATTCTGAGTGGAAATATCTGCCTTCCATGTCCGAAGGGTTAACCATTTAGCATTCAGATTACTCTGTCAAATGTAATGCCGGCACTCCGTCAGTTACGACAACGAGGGTTCCAGTTGATCCGACCAATGGAACAGCCTTCTCATAAAACTACCACACAAGTGGCTGAGTACTCCACAGACACGTGTACCCTTAATGTAGTTCTCAGGGAGATTCGGCATGACACAGAGTGTGACAAGGCTGGTCCTTTGAAATACAGGTACAACTCATTTTTGTCGGCTGAGTGGACTGGAGCAACTGTGAAATAAAGTGTCTTGTTCAAGGTCACAAAACTGTACTGAGAATTGAACTCATGATCTTACAATCATAAGCCAAATACCGTAATGACTAAGTCATGCACCTTCACTTCTGACAAATGTAATGCTTCTATATTCACCTTGTAATGAATTAATTTGTGCATTACCTCACAGCTTCCAGAGCTCAGCAATGCGGTTGTTTATTCTTAGAATGACATTGTAGGGTAGGTGTGAGAGGCCAGATCTGGTCAGTTTGGACATAAAACAGGAAGAATATTTTGGCCAGATACAGCTGGTTTAAATATAAAAGGTTTTATAACAAAGGACATGTTGAATAAGGTAGCCCTGGATAGATATATGCATTTGACTATTGGTCTGCTCAATCAGTACAGCTCCGCTGTGGAGTGCAAATGTAAAGACATTGCCTTAGATCAACTAATACCTTACGAGTAGAATTTGAAAGATGGAACCGACACAGGAGCCTCATATATATTTATGTGTGTTTCTGTGTGTTCGTATGTATTTACTGGTGTATGTTGCTGAGGAAAGTAAAAATCAGCAAGTAAAACAATAAAACAAAAAGAAACGTTACTTTATGAACAAAGTCCCATAAGACATTTACTTTACACTGAGTTACAGATACTCCCTTGTTAACCTTGCCATCAGAAATACAGTGAGCTTGACTGTGATTTGCGAAACAAACCTGTAACCAATAACAACAACTGCAATATAAAATGATAAAAAAAAATTTTAAACAAACAACTCTTCAATTTGGAATTACAAAAATCTGTTCTAATCTTGGAGACATCTAAATTAACCCTTTTGGTACCAACCTGCCTGAAACCATCCCTGGTTCTATGATACCAAATTCCTGTTTAAAAGTAATCTAAATTTATATTTCCCATCTAAATTTCATATTAATTTATTTTTCAAGAACCAGCTTAACAATGACAGTGTTATTTTACCAGATTCTTCATTATTTTTCAAATTAATTGAAACAAAGCCATTGTATTTCAATAGAAATATGGTAACAAGAGGATTTTTCGTCATTCATTGTCTCTGGAATGTCTTTTGATTGCTATGATCATAGGTTCTGTAGTCAACTGCTGTGTGCCAGTCAAACTGATGGGTTTCCCAGGCTAAAATCTATGAAAGTGTAATTTTTTCTGCAAAGTGGGAAGAAATCCAAAGACAAAATATCATTCATTGAGGCCTCCACAAGCAAGGGTTTTTGTGTATCTGCACCTGTATGTGCTGGGGCTTGGGAAAGATTTTTTGCTGACGTTTAACAATTGCCTATACATACAAGTTTCCTTTCTCTATGCCAATAGTATTACCCAAGAGGAAGGCCTTTCTTAAAACTGATACAGCTTGGCAGGATGTAAGGGATGGGAATAAATACCACAAGGTATCTCATCCAAAACTCTACTGCTTCCCCAATCCATCACTATTGATTGGTGCTTTTTTTTTTTTCATCTCTTCCTTAAAATAATGATAGGCAAAGCTGACCTTGGTAGGTTTTGAACTATAACTGCAGGGAATCAGGACAAATTCCACAAAGCATTTTATTTAATGGCCTTATAATTCAACTGGAAGCACTCCGTCAGTTACGGTGACGAGGGTTCCGGTTGATCCGAATCAACGGAACAGCTTGCTCGTGAAATTAACGTGTAAGTGGCTGAGCACTCCACAGACACGTGTACCCTTAACGTAGTTCTCGGGGATATTCATCGTAACACAGAGAGTGACAAGGCCGGCCCTTTGAAATACAGGTACAACAGAAACAGGAAGTAAGAATGAGAGAAAGTTGTGGTGAAAGAGTACAGCAGGGATCACCACCATCCCCTGCCGGAGCCTGGTGGAGCTTTAGGTGATTTCACTCAATAAACACTCACAACACCCAGTCTGGGAATCGAAACCGCGATCCTATGACCGCGAGTCCGCTGCCCTAACCACTGGGCCATTGTGCCTCCACATAATTTAACTAATTCATCACTTAAACCAGTCATGAGCAAACTGCAACCTGTGGGACTTTCTGAATGACATGTCTCGTGTAATATTGCTTTGAATTCTTTTAGTAGTGCAGCTCACATGATGACGGATCATGACTCATGTGGCCTACTTCTTAAAAGCGGTTGCCCATGCCTGATTTGTTTGCTCCTTCTCAAGCCATCCCTTGCTCATAAGGGCTGGTTTCCTGGTTTCCTTGGCATATAGGTTCCCCACCTGGACGGGATGCCAGTCCGTCACAGGTGAGCTGCAAGATGCAGGAGGAAAGAGTGAGAGAAAGTTGTGGCGAAGTTCGCCATTACCTTCTGCCAGAGCCACGTGTTGCTCATAAACACACACATCGCCTGGTCTGAGATTTGAACCCGCGATCCCTCGACCGCGAGTCCGCTGCTCTAATCACTAGGCCATGTACCTCTACATGCCTGATTTAGACACATTGAATTATTTAACCAGATCTAGTATAAGTTGTACTTGTTTATATTCTTTGGGGTTTTCTTTTCATCTCCCTAAATATGCCCAGATGCTTGAATTAATTCATATATTAATCCCAATTACCCAGAGTATTAGTGATTATCTCTTTAGAGATAATTTCCTTAGAATTCAGTCAATGACAAAATAAATGTCTTCCTGATTTATATTGCTGACAAAATTTACTTCGAGCTAAGTGCATTTAGACCATTGAGAGTTAATTGTTATGACCATAGGCATAATACAGTACCAATGACAGGATACAGACTCTTAATTCAGCTGGTTGTCCAGGTATCACTGGTTAATTTTGATCACACTGCCCAAATAGTAGCCAGACACTAGCCAGCCATTTCCACAGTTAGATAGGTTTCCCAGACTAAAATCTATAAATGTGTAATTTTTTCTGCAAAGTGGGGAGAAATCCAAAGACAAGATATCATTCATTGAGGCCTCCACAAGTAAGGGTTGTTTGTGTATCTGCACCTGTATGTGCTGGGGCTTGGGAAATATGTTTTGCTGACGTTTAACAATTACCTATACATGAATGAAAGACTAGACTCTGCAGGGTGGCTTCATATTGAACATTAGGCCATGACTTTTCACTACTAACCTTCTTACTTGGTTGTTATTTTCTACCATCACTCTCTGTACATTTGTCCATGTTTTCAATACTTCGATGTTAAATGGTTCAAACATTGGTTTCAATCTAGCCTTAACAATCTTCTCTTTGGTAGGCATAGTTTGTCATGAATTCCTGCCAGAAATACTATAGCATGAGCACAAGATCACCGTAGAGATTTATGGGTACATTTCAGGTTGATTCTACTTATCTTATTGTTGGTGCTCAACAGAAAGTGGGCTCTGCTGAATGGGCTCTGCTGAGTGGGCTCATACTGAACCCCTGGTCATATCAGGTGTTATAGTTTGGAGAGATCCACGCCTTAATAGGGGACAAAAGTCACTCAACTACATTGATGTTATTGGTAAACAGACATGGCATGAAAAATTAAGGTCCTACCAAAACTAAAACAGGACAGATTTTTGGTGCAGCTGATGAAAGAATTTCAGTTTTGGCTGCTTAAAGAACAAGAAAATTAACTGATTCTGATTTCCTGTCTAATAGGAACACCCAAGCCAATGAAAGTTCCTTTACAGGACTGCTCATCTTGCGAGAAATAGCAGCCAAATTTCTCTCAGATTACATTCAACTGTTCAAAAATATAGAAATAACACATTGTCATCCTGGAGACACTAAAAGACAGAATGATCACAGTTGGAATAATTTTTACCATGAGTCTGCTCAATACAGAGCTAAACAATGACAGCAGAAACTGTAGTGATAACAAAGAGTAAGCATCAATTTTATGAAATGTCTTTAAGAAGAACTTCACTTTCAGGAAACAGAGACATATTTCTCAGTTTCTTTATTTCTGGTACAATTGACTTTGAAGTCATTTTTGGTTGCAACATACCTTAATTTTTTCATATATATTCTTTTAACTACAGTTAGGCCTTATTAAAGAAAATATTTCTCATTTTTAATCATTGAAATATGAAGATATTAGAAAGACATGTCTTTACAACCACTGTCAGCATTTACTAACCATTGCATTATTTGACTGCTGTGTGCAATTTATGCTTATAACTGTTCTCTGTAATATCAAGATGTATAACCTTTTTGTTAGTTGTTTGTGTTTATGAAGCATCACAATATGTAAATGGTGCTACTATTTCATACAGTATTGATACAAGTTTGTATTATAAGCCACAAATTGATTTTAGGTTTATAAAAAAGGACTCGGCTCTATTTCTTCTTTTTTAAAGGGTTTCATCATTTTCTTTTTTCTCATAACAGGGTTAATTATTATTCTTCTATGTTAGGGGTTCCCAATATGGCAGAGCCTGTTTGTTTCTCCCATCTCTAGAGTTTACTAAGCATGGTAAGGTTATGATATTCCCCTTCCCCACCTCTCTCTCTCTCTCTCTCTCTCTCTCTATCTATCTATCAACATGCATATGTGTATATATACATATATATATATATGCCCCTCTGGTGAATCTGACATGTCATGTAAAGCTATAGGTTGGCCCTGCCCCTTTAGTGAATCTGACATGTCATATAATGTTATGGGCTGGGTCTGCCCCTCTGGCAAATCTCCAACATGTAATGTTATGGTTTTGGTCTACCCCTCTGGCGAATCTGACATGTCATGTAATATTATGGGTTGGGTCTGCCCCTCTGGCAAATCTGACATGTCATGTAATGTTATGGGTTGGGCCTGCCCCTCTGGCGAATCTCTGACATGTCATGTAATGTTATGGCTTGGCTCTGCCCCTCTGGCGAATCTCTGACATGTCATGTAATGTTATGGGTTGGGTCTGCCCCTCTGGCGAATCTCTGACATGTCATGTAATGTTATGGATTGGCACTGCCCTGGCAAATCCCCACCAACATGTGTCTTTATGGCATTGAACTGATGAGCGTTGTGGAATTTCTGCCCACTTTTCATGCAACAATCAAAAGAATTCACCTTTAGCTTTAGGTTTCTGTCGAGTTTTTCGGTTGTCTGGAAAGTTCATGCCGATTTATAGTAGCCTACCTTTCGACTTATTTTAGAACATGATTGAGTCCATAAAATAGGATTTGACTACACCTCCATTTAGAGCACAGTTTAAGCTATCTTCTCAGGGAAGAAGATTTATTTTCTTCTAACCTGTGTTAATTCTGTAACCCTTTAAAATGGAAGATAAGAAAGTTCATTTTCGGCACTTGATGCTTTGAGAACCAGACGAAAATTGCTGCAGCTCGGCTGGGATGTGTTACTCCACCCTCCATATTCACCAGATATTGCTCCTTCGGATTTCCACTTATTCAGGTCTCTGCAGAATAGTCTTAATGGTAAAAATTTCTATTCCTCGGATGACATAAAAAGATACCTTGATGAATTCTTTGCCATGAAACCACCTCAATTCTGGGAAGAGGGTATTTTTAAGTTAAAGGAAAGATGGAGACACATTGTGCTACAAAATGGTTCATATTTGGTTGATTAAAAATGTAATGGCAAGTATTTATTGACCTTTTTCTTTCCTTTAAAATCAGCACAAACTTTCCAGACAACCCAATATATTTCATTTTTGGATTTGGTTTGCAAGATTCTTTATATGAGTTTGTGTGTTAAAGCATATACTGTTGTGTCTGAGGAGAGACATTCTCTTTTGGTGCTTTGTGGTTTAACGCGCTCACCAATGGAGTTTCCACTTATTTCTTTTTTATTTTTCTAAAATTTTTGTTGCGTCTTGCAACCTTTTCAATAGTTTTGAGAGTCAAAACTATTGAAAGGGTTGCGGGACGCAGAAGGAATTTTGGAGGAATGTGGGGGAAATGGATGGAAGTTTTACCGGTGAGTGTGTTGAGTTGTAGGGCACCAGAAGAGAGTGACTCTCCCCAGACACAGTATATATATATATAGAGAGAGAGAGAGAGACAGACAGACAGACAGACAGAGGGAGAGAGAGAACAACTTCCGCCACATTCCAGGGAGAAAAACTAGAAGTAGTTGATAGCTTCCATTACCTAGGTGACCACGTCAGTTGCAGGGGAGCGTGCGCTGAAAGTGTAGCTGCTAGAATAAGAATAACCTGGGCAAAGTTCAGTGAGCTCTTACCTCTGCTGGTGACAAAGGGCCTCTCGATCAGAGTAAAAGGTAGACTGTATGATGCATGTGTACGAAAAGCCATGCTACATGGCAGTGAAACATGGGCTGTGACTGCTGTGGACATGCGTAAGCTCACAAGTAATGAAGCCAGTATGATCCGATGGATGTGTAATGTCAGTATGTATACTCGACAGAGTGTAAATACCTTGAGAGAAAAGTTGGACCTAAGAAGCATCAGATGTAGTGTGCAAGAGAGACAACTGCGCTGGTATGGTCATGTGGTGAGAATGGATGGGGATAGCTGTGTGAAAAAGTACCACACCCTAGCTGTTGAGGCAACCTATGGAAGAGGTAGACCCAGGAGGACCTGGGAGGTGGTGGTGAAGCACGACCTTCAAACATTAGGCCTCATCGAGGCAATTACTAGTCACCGAGACTTTTGGAAATATGCTGTGCTTGAGAAGACCCAGCAAGCCAAATGAGACCATAACATCGCGGCCTATGCCAGGGGTGTAACCAGCCCACTTATGCATACCTTTCCTTCATTGGACACTAAACTCTGCTTGCGATGACCTGTTGAGGCAAGTGAAATCAAAATCAAAATCAAATTTGATGACTGGCATCTGTGCTAGTGGAGCACTAAGAGCACCATCTGAGCGTGATCATTGCCAGTGCAGCTAACTGGCTTTGATGCCGGTGGCACGTAAAAAGCACCATTTGAGCGTGATCATTACCAGCATTGCCTTACTGGCACTTGTGCTGGTGGCACCTGACAAACTTTCAAGTGAGGTCATTGCCAGTGCCGCTGGACTGGCTCCTGTGCAGGTGGCACATAAAAAAATCACCATTTGAGCATGGCCGTTGCCAGTATCAACTGACTGGCCCTCATGCTAGTGGCACGTAAAAGCACGCACTACACTCACGGAGTGGTTGGCGTTAGGAAGGGCATCCAGCTGTAGAAACACTACCAGATTAAGATTGGAGTGCCAGTCCTCAGTCAAATCGTCCAATCCATGCAAGCATGGAAAGCGGACATTAAACGATGATGATGATGATGATGATGATAGATGTTTCCTGGCTAACAATGACTGAAACAAGTAAGAGTATATATATATATTATATATATATATATATACATACATACATATATTAATGAAGTATAAAGAAAGGAAAAATAGTTTGTTTTTATGTTCAGCTATAATAATTTGCATTAATCTGATGGGTTACTCTATGCTTTTGAAGAGTACAAATTTATCATTGTTCAACAAAAATGTAGTTGATAGTGACTTAGGTGATTCAACCAGCTAAGCCTTCATTGGCTATCTGACGATGGTTTAGCTGAACAAAACTTCAAAGTCACTGTCAACAACATTCTTGTTTAAGAAATATATATATATATATATGCGTGTGTGTGTGTGTGTGTGTGTTGTTTGTTCCTTCTCGAGCCATGCCTGGCTCATAAGGGCCGGTTTTCCGGTTTCCTTGGCATATAGGTTCCCCATCTGGATGGGACGCCGGTCGGTCATAGGTGAGCTGCAAGTTGCTGGAGAAAAGAGTGAGAGAAAGTTGTGGCGAAAGGGTCAACAGAAGTTCACCATTACCTTCTGCCAGAGCCATGAGGAGCTTAGTTGTTTTGCTCATAAACACACACATTGCCCAGTCTAAGAAATGAACCCATGATCTCTCGACTGCAAGTTCACTGCTCTAACCACTAGGCCATGTGCCTCTGCACTCACACACATATATCATTTCGCCGAGGTTGACTTTGCCTTTCATCCTTTCAGGGTTGATAAATTAAGTACCAGTTACACACTGGGGTCAATGTAACCGAGTTAAGCCCTTTGTCTGTCTTTGTATGTCCCCTCTGTGTTTAGCCCCCTGTGGGCAATAAAGAAATATATATATATATATCGTTGTCGTCATCATCATCTGTTTATCTCACTAAAGCTTTTGCTGTTTGGGAACAAAAATATTTCTCTCTCCAGTTCAGTCTCATACCGTTTGTAACTCAGGAGTGTATACAAGTGTTACCAATTCCAAAACTGACCAAATTCAGTCTCTTTAACTTCGGCTGTTTGACATGACTGTTACTCTTGTTTCCAGCAATAATTTCTTGTACTTTATACATAAATATTCTTCAACATCTTGAGGCTTACTGGAGTTTAAAGATCGTTTGTGTGTATATATATGTCTTTATATGTATGTGTGTTTCAAAACACAAATTTGTGATTGTTGAAAAATTAAGCTGAATGTTTACGGAAGGGGAAAATTTTCATTAAATTTTTCATATGGTTTCTCAAATACCAA
>NC_043013.1:8481966-8564466 GCF_006345805.1 Octopus sinensis
TTGTTTGTCCCCTCTATGTTTAGCCCCTTCTGGGCAGTAAAGAAATATATATATACTAATATGTATATCTATCTTCTAGCTATCTTTACATATATATATATCTATATATATATATATATATATATATGTATATATGTATATATTGGCAGGGCTGGCCTGCTAGGTAGCCGGCCAGAATGCTAGAAAAAGATCATCAACGATCAAACTACAAGGGAAATTCTCTAGAGGAAGAATTCAGCGGGGTTAGTCTTGCAGTTTGCATCTCGAGGACCGAATGTACTGATGAAGTCACGGACACTTGAATTATGCAAGTAATTCTTTTGTTAAGACCGAAACCGAGGTATGCATTTAAGTCTGTCATTTATTTAATTTTTCATATGTCCTGCCCGCCAAATTTGGTTCTGGTGTTCGCTGAATTCTTCCTCTAGAGAATTTCCCTTGTAGTTTGATCGTTGATGATCTTTTTCTAGCATTCTGGCCGGCTACCTAGCAGGCCAGCCCTTTGCCAAGATTACCACATATATTTGAATTTTCTCTGATCCTCAGATTTTTTGAGCTGGGCTACTGGTTTTAAATTATATTATAAATTAATATTAATTATCCCTCAATTTTTAATATATATATTATATATATAGTATATATATATATATAGTATATATTCTATATATATATATATATATTATATATATATATATATATATATATATATATATTCATATATATCTAGCTGGTGTACCCAGTAATTCCTGGGGATAAAGATGTTTTATTGAAATGCCTTATTACTCTGATATAAGAAAGCAATTTCATTAGAACTGCCACAAAAGGTGTATTTTCCATCATGCAAAATTACAAAAAACTGTCAGCTGGAGGAGGAAGAGATTGTTGGAGGTTGGCGAGAGAGGTTTTCTGAAGTTGGCAAGAAACATTGTTGGAGGTTGGTGAGAGGTTGTCAGAGGTTGGCGAGAGGCAAAGACAGAATTCTGCTTAGCGAAGGCATCTGGGAAACATATAACTGCTGTCATTCACAGAAAAACTATTCTTTTACTGTGAGAAAAGCATTCTTGAAGTGTTGAGTGAAATTTGGCAATTGAGGATCGAATCCACGCTATGCTTGCATGTAGCCACTACAAATATGTTTTGGAATAAAAATTTATCTATTGTCGTGGAAAATATGTAACTGTAAAAATGCAGAATTATCGGAGTAATGGGCATTCAAAAAAGTATGTATGTATAGAAATGTATGAATGAAGTCTTTAATGTTTAAGATTCAAATTAAGGAAGTGCAATAATAATGTTTAGCAGTTGAAAATGTGAGTAGTGAAATGCAGAAGTAGGTCAGCTGATCGTGAGAATCAAATATTGATCGCTTTACTAAATCTGCAGGTGGTTATTTCCCTTGAGCTGTTTAAATAAAGTATTAGTAATATGTAGTAGATAGAAGGATCCATTGGAAGGGCTCTATTATAGATTCTTTTCAACAATCTAAGTATGTCACGAGGCTTCCAGACATGTGTTGTACTCACGTGTCAAATAAAGTATAAAAGAGATATTATCTGTAAAAATTAGAAATGGGACACACAAAAAATCAATATTCAAAGTAATCAAACATAAACAATGACAAGGGTTATTTCCCTTGAGTGTTTAAAAAATATTGTACAGGTGCTATGGGTTATTTCCCTTGTGTGTCTAAAAGAAAAGGAAATTAATTATATGAGGTAGATGTAAAGGTCCCATTCAAAGGCCATATTATCGATTTTTCAACAAACTGAGTAGACCATGAGGTTTCCAAACATGATTTCTACTTACGTGTCAAGTTTCATAAAAATCAATGAAACGATGTAGGAGGAGTCCGCTAACAATGCCACAAACAAACATACACCGATTTTCTACATATGTAGTATATATATATATATATATATAATATATATATATATATGCATGTATTAATGTATGTATGTATGTATTATATATTATATATATCTATTATATATATATATATATATATATATATATATATATATATATGCATGTATGTATGTATGTATATCTATATATATATATATATATAATATATATCACAGGTCATTAAGAATGAAATTTTCAATTTTCATATGCACCAAGTTTGAGACAGCTGTTAACTCTAATGTTTTATCCTGACAATTCTTTGTTTTACGGCATTGAAGAGTTACATCATCACTTTTCAAATTGCAATTCATGATGTCTTATTATATCATGAGTTTTCTCTTATAAATCAATTTTTGTGAACCCATGGATAGATAAGAAATTCACGTTGTTTATGAATATGAGTTCTGTCATGGAACCAATGCATTCCAGAGAGCTCAAAATACCACTGAGGTGTTTGGTGACGATGTGGCGAATGAGTATGCTGTACGTTGATGGTTTGAGAAGTTCTGGTCTGGTGACTTTACTCTTGAAAATCAGCCCCTAGGTAGACCGGAGAGCAAGATGGATAATAATGAGCTGGAAACTGTAGTGGAAGCAGACACATCTCAAACTATGCATGAGTTAGCAGCAAGGTTTGATGTTTCAATTCCAACTGTATTGGACCATCTGAAACAAATCAGCAAGGTAAAACATCTGGACAAGTAAGTACCACACGAATTGAACAAGCATCAAATAACACGTAGTCTTGAAACTTGCTGTTCTTTGCTGCCATGGCATAAAAGTGAGCCATTTTTGCATCGTAACAGCAAGCATTCAGCATGGTGGTTGGATAGAGATGAAGTGCCAAAACACAATCCAAAAATGAACATTCGTCAATGGTGTCTGTTTGGTGGTCCAGCACTGGTGTCATCCACTACAGCTTCATGAGATCTGGTATGCCAACTACAGTCGATGTATACATCAACCAATTGGATGAAATGTTGAGTGAACTTGCAATTAAACAATCAAGATTGAAAAATAGAGACAGGCTAATTCTCTTGCAAGATAATGCTCAACCACATGTTGCACAAACAACGCTACTCAAGTTACAGGAACTGAACTTGGAAGTACTCTGTCATCCACCATATTCACCAGACCTTACACCAACAGACTATACTGTTCTCCAGGCATTAGACAACTTTTTGCAAGGAAAAATATTCAAATCTGAAGAAGATGCAAAAACAGCCTTTCATGATTTCATCACCTTTTGCTCTCCAGAATTATTTGCTGTCAGCATAAATAAGCTACCAATAAAATGGCAAAATTATGTTGATAATTTAGGTGCATACTTTGTTTAACTGCACAGCTATTTGTTGAAATAAAGTAAAATAAACTTTCAGTTCAAAATTGGACATTTCATCCTTAATGACCTGACATACATACATACATACATACATACATATATATAGTGTACTGTTCTACTATTGGCAGGTTCAACAAAAAATTATGCCATTCAGTGAGAAATTCATATCATTTAATAAACAAAGGAATTAAGTGTGAGCTACGATAAGTTTCATGCTCTGATAGCACAGAAGTTGAATGAACTTCTGTTTGTGCCATTTGATATACTGAAATTTTTCAGGCTTGCGACCGAAAGTCCAACAATACCCCAGACACCATAAAGTAGAACAATGTTGAGTTGCAGGCTTTGTATAGCTGAGAAAACCCATATCCTTTTTAAATCCAAGAACTTCATTGAGCAGAGATTTTCACAAAATGCAAGCACCTTGCAAATTTCTATTATCAAAATGAAGAACACCACCCTCTCAAATTAGACACTCAGTCTCTCAAACTTAAACATTTTCCTGTCAAATGAACTATACCAACTCATGTTAATTCCTATTTTGTGGAGGTGCAATGGCCCAGTGGTTAGGGCAGTGGACTCGCGGTCATAGGATCACGGTTTCGATTCCCAGACCGGGCGTTGTGAGTGTTTATTGAGCGAAAACACCTAAAGCTCCACGAGGCTCCGGCAGGGGATGGTGGTGATCCCTGCTGTACTCTTTCACCACAACTTACTCTCACTCTTACTTCCTGTTTCTGTTGTACCTGTATTTCAAAGGGCCGGCCTTGTCACTCTCTGTGTCACGCTGAATATCCCCGAGAACTACGTTAAGGGTGCACGTGTCTGTGGAGTGCTCAGCCACTTACACGTTAATTTCACGAGTAGGCTGTTCCGTTGATTCGGATCAACCGGAACCCTCATCGTCGTAACCGACGGAGTGCTTCCATCCCAAATTCCTATTTTAATAGAGCAAAAGGATGCAGTTCTTAATTTCCTTCCCTTTTTTGTTTCTCCTTTTCCATTTACTCTTTCTATTGTTTGTTCTCATTCTCTCTTGATTTTTCTGAGAGAGGAGCTGTGTTTGGTTTTGAATCTGAAAGATTGTATTGTGTCTTTGAAAAAACCACTTCATTGCACACAGCCCCGTTTCACTCAGCTGTAATTGGATGACCCTGTGACAGACTGACTTTGCATTCAGAAGGAATGTTGCTCTGCCCACCTTACAAGCAGAGGTGCATCATTTGAAAGTTACAACTATACAAGAATGTGCCTTATCACAACATCTGATTATCTGGTGAATATGATGATACGCTGATATATACATACATATATATATAATATATATATATATATATATATATATATATATATATATATAAAGTTAATCCAAACAAGAAAACAAAAAAACACAACAACGCAAGGACGTGGAACAAATGAAGTATTATTGGACGCTCAGGAAAGAAGGGAAGAAGGAGAGTTTAACGTTTCGAGCGGAGCTCTTCGTCGGAAACATAGGAGAAGGAGAGATCCCGAGAAGGGAAGACAGAGGAAAAAAAAAAATCGCCAGTGGTACTCACGAGGTCACATATTGAAAGGTCACATATATATATATATATATATATATATATATATATATATATACCAATGCCAGCATGGAAGTGGACGTTAACAATGATGATGGTCATGATGATCATATATATATATAATATATATATATATATACATAAGAGTGGCAAGCTGGCAGAATCGTTAGCACACCGGGTGAAATGCTTAGCAGTATTTCATTTGCCGTTACGTTCTGAGTTCAAATTCCACGAAGGTTGAATTTGCCTTTCATCCTTTCGGAGTCAATTAAATAAGTACCAGTTATGCACTGGAGTCGATGTGATCGACTTAATCCCTTTGTCTGTCCTAGTTTGCCTTCTCTGTGTTTATCCCCCTGTGAGCAATAAAGAAATATATATGTGTATATATATATATATATGTATGTATGTATATATATATATATACAGGTGAGTTAAGTTATGTATATATATATGTGTGTGTGTGTGTGTATATATATATATATCATCATCATCATCATCATCATCGTTTCGCGTCCGCTTTCCATGCTAGCATGGGTTGGACGGTTCAACTGGGGTCTGGGAAGCCCGAAGGCTGCACCAGGCCTAGTTTGATCTGGCAATGTTTCTACGGCTGGATGCCCTTCCTAACACCAACCACTCCATGAGTGTAGTGGGTGCTTTTTACGTGCCACTGGCACAGGTGCCAGACGAGTCTGGCAAACGGCCACGATCGGATGGTGCTTTTTATGTGCCACCAGTATGAGGCCAGTCGGGGCGGCGCTGGCAACGGCCACGAACGGATGGTGGTGCCAGACGAGTCTGGTAAACGTCTGGCACCAACATATATATATATATATATATATATATATCTATATATATAGGGGTTGAACAAAATAATGGAAACACCTAGCATCATAGCATCATTATTTTGACATATCTATAAAACTGTCAAAAGCTTGTTTACTTTTATGTTTTTTTTTTATTTATTATTAGTTGCTTAATATATTTTGCTAAAATTGCTGTTTCTTTACAGATATCATCAGAAAAAGGTAATTAAAATTCATTAAAATGACAGATCAGAGAGGTCAAATTGTTGGTGCTTATATGGCAGGTGCTAGCACAATGAAAACAGAGGAAATGTTTGGTGTACCAAGAAGTATTGTCTCGAAAGAAATGACAGCCTTTGAGAAAGAGGGAAAAACCTCCTCGTCGAAACAAAACATATATATATATATGTATGTATGTAACACCATCCGAGCATGGCCGTTCGCCAGCCTCGTCTGGCACCTGTGTTGGTGGCACATAAAAAGCACCCACTACACTCATGGAGTGGTTGGCGTTAGGAAGGGCATCCAGCTGTAGAAACACTGCCAGATCTGACTGGCCTGGTGCAGCCTTCGAGCTTCCCAGACCCCAGTTGAACCATCCAACCCATGCTAGCATGGAAAGTGGACGTTAAACGATGATGATGATGATGATGATGTATGTATGTGTGTGTATATGTTTGTGTGTCTATGTTTGTCCCCCCAACATCGCTTGACAACAGATGCTAGTGTGTTTACTTCCCTGTAACTTAGCGGTTTGGCAACAAAGACCGACAGATTAAGTGCTAGGCTTACAAAGAATAAGTCCTGGGGTCAATTTGCTTGACTAAAGGCGGTGCTCCAACATGGCCACAGTCACATGACTGAAACAAGTAAAAGAGTAAAGAGCAAAGAGAGAGAGAGAGAGAGAGAGTACATTTGACCAAATAATTTGTATGCTACAGGGTTAAATAAAGTCTTTTGCATCACCTCAGATCTTCCCTTAGTCTTTTTCCAATGATTATCTCATTAGAAACACGTAACCAAATTGTAAATATATCATGAATAAATAAATGTCTAGTCAGTTACCTAATACTTTATCAACTCAATCAACACACTCTCGTGATGCTCATTAATACATCAGTAGAAAATTGGTGGCTTAATTAAAAGAACATTTTAACAGGAAATAG
Organism: Octopus sinensis; assembly: GCF_006345805.1. NCBI lineage: Eukaryota > Metazoa > Mollusca > Cephalopoda > Octopoda > Octopodidae > Octopus > Octopus sinensis. The sequence goes on from NC_043013.1 coordinate 8,488,754, forward strand.
AAGAATCTTAGGAAATATACTGACAAAGTCATCTCTTGTTACATATAGATGCAGCATGTGGAAAAGATCATTTAATAGCTTCCTCATGCACAACGTTGATGGACAATTAGCAGAAATAAAAGGTCTATGAAAAATAGATCCAATTTTTTCAGTATGTAATGTCTTTCATGAAATTAAATATTCATAGGAATATGGTGAAAATATAGATTTTATTTAAGCTCATCAAACTCCCACGTCTAATAAAACTAAGGCATTTTAAAATATGCTGTCAATGAAAACAACTATTTTTATATTCCCTGACATAGCATTACCATGAATAAATTATGAAGGTTTTATTGGCACTAAACTTTCTTGTCAAATTAAGATTCTTGGAGGAGAGCCAAGAGTTCTATTAAATTGTGTAAAGAGGAATTTGGTTACTTGGGCCTCAAGGGAAAGTAACACAATAAACAAACAAAAGAAAATCCCAAAAATGTTAGGAATACATGGAAAATCTATAGAAATACCAATAAAAGCTAAATAAATTGACATTTATGATGAAAAGGATGGAACTGAAAACAATGCTAAGCAATAAGTCATTTCTGGTATCTTAGATCAGATAAAATCTTGCTAGATTTCCCAGTCTACTTTCTAATGATTTAGTTGTTCTCAAAATCTTGATTAGTAGTATTTGGTAGAGTAATCACTAACACGTCATCAGGCAATAAATCTTTGTCAATGCAGTTTCATGCTACGATGATGCATAGAATTCAGAAGATTCGAAGATAAGAGAACATCTACAGCTAACACTGTACCATTAATAAATATGAAGATATCTCATAATATTATCTTAGTTATACCCATCTTCTACTTAAATATCAAATCTAATATTGCTAAAAACATTTGAGCCTTAATAAATATACATTTCTCAATTAACCAATTATGGCAAATTATTCAATAGAAATAACCTTAAACAGAGTTACAGCTGTATCACCATTATGGAAAATATAACAAGCCAATCAACTAAATTAGCTGAAGTTAATTGCACTTGCAACAACACAAGTGCATGTCTCCACTGATCGGTCAATAACAGAAAAATCATTTAACAGAAATAACCATGAAATTAATGACAGCTGTAACACAAATGTGAATAACACAACAAACAAATCAAGGAAATCAATTGAGGTTCACTGAACTTGTAAAAGTACAATTTGATGTTACCTTAATCAGTAAACCCTCAAGAAATTCCTTTCTCACTCATGACTTGTGACTCTTTACTCTTTTACTCTTTTACTTGTTTCAGTCATTTGACTGTGGCCATGCTGGAGCACTGCCTTTAGTCGAGCAAATCGACCCCAGGACTCATTCTTTTGTAAGCCCAGTATTTATTCTATCCGTCTCTTTTTGCCGAACCGCTAAGTGACGGGGACGTAAACACACCAGCATCGGTTGTCAAGCAATGCTAGGGGGACAAACACAGACACACAAACACACACATACATATACATAGGACAGGCTTCTTTCAGTTTCCATCTACCAAATCTACTCACAAGGCATTGGTCAGCCCGGGGCTATAGCAGAAGACACTTGCCCAAGATGCCACACAGTGGGACTGAACCCGGCACCATGTAGTTGGTTAGTAAGCAACTTACCACACAGCCACTCCAGCAACTGTTTAAGATAAACATCAACTGCATCGATTTCACCTGCTTTAGGGGACCTGTGAAGGGTCTGGAAACTGCTCCTTTCTTCAGACAGGTTTACTGTGTAAAAAATATTTAAATCGCGTTTAAGATATGTTGATTAATATTGATTCACTGCTAAAAGAAAAGAAAATAACTATGAGGTAGCTTTTATGCTAAAAATAAAGTGACAAGATACAAATTAGAATACTATCAGCTAAATTGTCCAGTTCTTATTAATTGAACCATTCATACTCTTCTGCGACCAAAACAAACAAATTAATGTGTTGCAAAACATTTTGCTATTGCCAAGATAAACAGAAAATTGGCAACAGAATCTGTTTTATGCTAAGTATCCATATAGTTTACAAGCTTCAAATGCAGATGTCATACAAATTAATTAATGGCTGTATTAAGTCTAGCCACTTACATGGTGGTGGGAAAAGAAAGATTTCACACGTTGTTTTTCACACATCAAAACAACTTCTGAGGCAAAGCTCAGTCTGCTAGAAATAACAGCCAAAATATCCTTCAACTTATACTCTGTTGTTTTAAAGGGGTGCCAAAGACATGATGATGATCATCATCATCATCAGCATCATCATTGTCTTCATCGTCATCATCATCATCATCGTCATCGTCATCGTCGTCGTCGTCATCGTTGTAATCATCATCATTTAAGATCCATGACGAATGCAGTTATGGGTTGGATGGTTTGACAGGACCCACCGGGCTCAAGGTCTGCCTTGTACTCCAGTGTCTAATTTGGCATGGCTTCTATGGTTGGATGCCCTTCATAATGCCAACCACTTTACATGTGGAGGCATATGGCCTAGTGGTTAGAGCAGCGGACTCACGGTCGAGGGATCGCGAGTTCCAATCTCAGACTGGGTAATGTGTGTGTTTACGAGCAAAACACCTAAAATCCACACAGCTCTGGCAGAAGGTAATGGCAAACATCTGCTGACTCTTTCGCCACAAATTCTCTCACTCTTTCCTCCTGCATCTTGCAGCTCACCTGCGATGGACCGGCGTCCCGTCCAGGTGGGGAACCTACATGCCAAGAAACCGGGTAACCGGCCCTTATGAGCCAGGCATAAACAACCACTTAACAACATGTACTGGGAGCATTTTTCTCATACAGGTAACACTTAATTGGTTACCATGGAGTTCACAAAACTACAAGTTGCAAAGGAGGCAGTTTTACATAAAGAGTAGAGAGGAGTAAAGTATGAGTGAAAAAAAGGCCAGAACAGAACAGGTTTCATGGCTACTCACATTTTATAAGATAGAGTTGGGGTGATCGAGTGGAGCTGGAAAAGGATAATAATAAAAGAGTAATTTCTCCTTGAAAATAATTACTGGATCACTGACTCGGGAATGAAATTTGTATAGGGGGTGCAAACCCAGGTCCAAAATATTTTGCAGACAAGGTCTTGCTGTTTTTCTTTTCCTTATTTTTGTTCTTTGTTCTTTGTTCCTGATGCCAGCGCTGCCTTGACTGGCTTCTGTGCTGGTGGCATGTAAAAAGCACCAACCAATCGTGGTCGTTGCCAGCCTACCCTGGCACCTAAAAAGCACCATCCGTATGTGGCCGATGCCAGCACCGCCTTGACTGGCTTCCATGTCGGTGGCATGTAAAAAGCGCCAATCGATCGTGGCTGTTGCCAGCCTCCCCTGGCACCTGTGCCAGTGGTACATAAAAAGCACCCACTACACTACAGCATCCAGCTGTAGAAACTCTGCCAGATCAGACTGGAGCCTGGTGCAGCCTCCTGGCTTCCCAGACCTCAGTCAAACCGTCTAACCCATGCTAGCATGAAAAACGGACGTTAAACGATGATGATGTTCTTTGAGAAGAAACCTAACTTGAAGCTACTTTTTACAGATCACATTTTACACACTTTTTCTGAAACCTGAGAAAAGTAAACAGGGGTACAAATTTTGATTTTGCATCTGCACCAAAATTTTAGGAGGTGTGCTTGCCTCCTGCACTTGCATCTCTTGCACTCTCTGTTCCCAGGCCCAGGTGCAACATAAAAGTTAGAAAAGAGATTAGCAGGGTTTTTTGTTGTTGTTCTCATTGTTGTTTCGTATGGTGTCTCTCTGACATTCAGATAAACCTTTGAGATCATCTTGATGTATGCCTTGGCACTACCATTACGATTTGTTTCATATGTCCATATTTCCAAAGCAGTGCTGGATTGATCATCAAACAAAAACAAGCATGTGTTTAGGACATCAAGGGAAGGAAAGGACACCACAGAAATAGTAAATGGTTTACTGTACAAAAGAAATCACTTTAAACTTGCTAAAATAATATTCAAAGAGGTTTATATGATTGGAAATATAATTTCAAAGTGTACATAGTGAGGATTTGATCAAAGAGTAGGAGAAAATTTTTTCAAATATGTATAAATTAGAAGTGTACAAGAATAAACATTGTTTTCTATCTTACTCTTAGTCTTGTTTCATTTTGAAAAATAAAAATTTTTTTTATGGTTTATTGTTGTTTATATTTTGAATTAGGAGTGGCTGTGTGGTAAGTAGCTTGCTTACCAACCACATGGTTCTGAGTGGTACCTTGGGCAAGTGTCTTCTACTATAGCCTCGGACCAACCAAAGCCTTGTGAGTGGATTTGGTAGACAGAAGCCTGTCGTATATAATATATATATATATATATATATATATGTGTGTGTGTGTGTATATGTTTGTGTGTCTGTGTTTACGTCCCCGTAACTTAGCGGTTCGGCAAAAGAGACCGATAGACTCAGACTCAGTAGTGTAGAGGATGAGGGATAAAGGTAGCCTACTCCAGTTGATGCTTTTATAGGGGAAGAACTTTGGGGTTTGCTGTATAAGCCTGTATTGTGTTGGGGGTCTAGTGGGGGGAAGCAGTGGCAACAAATTCAAGGGCTGCCCTGAACAGTACATTCTCTGTCTAACATCACTGGACATGCTAAGCACATAAAGGATTTGTGATAACTTTATCAATGCAGATTAGCTGCTATTCTTTAATAGCACGAGTACCGTAGGACTGCTGGATCAGTTCTGACTCAATAACTACAAGTTTGCTGTAGTTTGCTAGATACTTGCTGACCTGAGGCAACCCAACAACAACTGTGTGCCGTAGGACGGGTGGATTTCAGTCAAGGGCTACACAACAGCTACCCGTGTGTCATCAGTTTGCAGGATCAAAATTGATTAAGGTCTACACCAGTAATTCTCAATCCCTTTTTTGCTTATGGATCCCTTCAATTACTATCCTACTTTACTGGACCCTCATACCCATTCAAAATTTTTTTAAAATCCTATCATATTTTTATAATTAAATATTATTAGGAATTATTCTTTTACTTGTTTCAGTCATTTGACTGTGGCTATGCTGGAGCACCACCTTAAAGTGGTTTTTAGTCAAAGAAATCGACCCTAGAATTTATTCTTTGTAAGCCTGGTACTTATTTTATCAATCTCTTTTGCCAAACTGTTAAGTTACGGGGACATGAACACACTAGCATCAGATGTCACGTGACAGTGGGGGGGGGACAAATGCAGACATACGCACACACACAAATATATACATATACATGTATATATACGACGGGCTTCTTTCAGTGTCCATCTACCAAACCCTCTCACAAGGCTCTGGTCAGTCCAAGGTTATAGTAGAAGACACTTGCCCAAGGTGTCACGCAGTGGGACTGAACCCGGAACCATGTGGTTGGAAAGTAAGCTTTTTATCACACATAAAAAAAAAGTTTAATATTTTGTGTATTATAGAAGTAAGACCAATTTCAGGCACATAATTTTTAACGACAAAAACTTATATAGGCCCCTAAGGATCATATGAACCCTAGCTGAGAACCACTGGTCAACACAATAACAACTACATTTGTCCCATAATGTCTACTAGATTAGGGATCCCTAGGGGCCACAAAACCACAGCTACGTAATTACTTTGGAAAGGCTGCTCAAAGAACCGATTTATTTAACAAAGTATAAGACTGCGTTTTGTTCAAGTAGTTAACCCTTTCGTTACTGTATTTATTTTGAGATGTTCTTTGTTTCTTTCACTTAATTTTAAATATGACAAAGAATTTGATAAAATAACTTAGTTATCATTAAGCTAGTGTTAGGAACATAAATTGTAACTAAGGTTTGGTAGAAGATTTTAATTCAGAACGTATGAAAACAAGACATCTGTACTAAAGAACCAGGGCCGGTTTCAGCCAAATTGGTATCAAAAGGATTAAATAGGCTCAGAATGTAAGGGACTCTTTTGACAAAATAGTTGAATGGATAAGATATTGAACTACAAGCAGCAAACGGGGAAAGAGAGAGAGCCTATATCTGGATGCTTGACCTGCTAGAAATGACCACTAAATGTGTCTAAAAACTAATAGTACGACTAACTGAGAAAAAATTAGTACTGCATATCAATTTATAACAAGAATATAACTAGAAGTATGTAGTACTATTTAGACTCTCGTAAAAAAAAGAAGATATTGAACTACCAGTAACAAACGGGACAAGAGAGACCCTATTACTTGATCGACTGGAAATAATCACCAGATGTTTCTTTCTGACATGTACTATATCAGAAAGAAATAGTACTACCTACTAATTCCTTGTGGAGGCACATGGCCTAGTGGTTAGAGCAGCGGACCTCGCGGTCGAGGGATCTCGGGTTCGAATCTCAGACCGGACAATGTGTGTGTTTATGAGCGAAACACCTAAACTCCACGAGGCTCCGGCCGAAGGTAATGGCGAAACTTCTGCTGACTCTTTCGCAACAACTTTCACTCTTTCCTCCTGAATCTTGCAGCTCACCTGCGATGGACCGGCATCCCGTCCAGGTGGGGAACCTATACGCCAAGACACCTGGAAAACTGGCCCTTATGAGCCAGGCATGGCTCGAGAAGGAACAAACAACTAATTCCTTTTTAGAATATAATGAAAACTAAGGCAATCTTTCGTCTCTAGTAGACCTTTCCGTCGATTTCCGTAAAAAAATTTTTTTTTTACATATGGGCTTGCGGGAACTTTTGAAGTAATATACATACATATACACATACACCGAGTAAAAAATTTCACTTATCTCTTTCTTTCACACATTACTCTGTCTCTTCACACACACTAACAGAAGCACTTCACTTACACAACATACTGTCTGTCTCCCACACCCCATCAAACACACACACACACACACACACACACATGTACATCAATGCTTCCATGCACGGTAACTTCAAAAGAACTTCCCTCGTCATACAATCGCTTTCTCTTAGTCTCTTTCGCTCTCATTATTTCAAAAGTTCCCGCAAGCCCATATGTAAAAAACGACGGAAATCGACGGAAAGGTCTACTAGAGACGAAAGATTGCCGAAAAGGCGATCGACGAAAGATTGCCGAAAACTAATAGTACAACATTCACCCTCGGAAAAAGAAAAAAAAAGAGATAGCTGGCTAAACCGGCAACTCCTTTGAAAATAGGCCTGTTGAGTAGTAAGTACTAATCTGAGATTTTCTCAATATACGTCTGGTGGAGAGATGTAGCGGGAATAAAGGACATTGCTGTCTTTTTTTGATGATGAAAGCTGAAAGCATCACCGATTCGTGAATTTTTTTTCTCTCCGAAATACTTATCTTCGTCTAACTTAAGAAATTAATTACGCAAAACTCAATTTTAATGCAGTTTGTGAGGAATTACCTCCCTTCATTCGTGTATCTCGTTCTGTTCGGATCACAGACGATTTAGTGATGTCGCGCGCGCGTGTGTGTGTGTATATTGCTTTATATGTTTTAGGAAAATTGAATGTATTGTAAATGCAATATATATATATATATATATATATAAAAATTCAGTCCCGGGTTCAGTCCCACTGCGTGGCATCTTGGGCAAGTGTCTTCTGCTATAGACCCCGGGCCGACCAATGCCTTGTGAGTGGATTTGGTAGACGGAAACTGAAAGAAGCCTGTCGTATATATGTATATATATATATATAAGTGTGTGTGTTTGTGTGTCTGTGTTTGTCCCCCTAGCATTGTTTGACAACCGATGCTGGTGTGTTTGCGTCCCCGTCATATAGCGGTTCGGCGGGGGAGATCGATAGAGTACTGGGCTTACAAAGAATAAGTCCCGGGGTCGATTTGCTCGACTAAAGGCGGTGCTCCAGCATGGCCACAGTCAAATGACTGAAACAAGTAAAAGAGTAAAGAGTATACACACACACCACACACACACACCACACACACACACACATATATATATATATATATATATATATATTATATATATATATGCATGTATGTATATGTATGTGCGGTGAAAACAGGAATGTATTAATGTGTACAAAAAAAAACAAGGTATCTGCGTTAGAATTGTAATGTATGTGTGTGCGAGTGTGTGTATGTGTGTGTGTGTGTGCGTAAATGTTATTGAAAGATCCCAATGTGTTTGAGGATGTGTTGTGTAACGAATGTGTTAAGCAAGAGCGTGCGCACACGCGTGTGTTTGTGTGTGTGTGTGTAGGCAGGAGAGTCAGTGCATTAGAGAGAGAGAGGGAGGAGAGGGAATGTGTGATGTAGTGAAAGAGAAAGTAATATAGAGAAAGAGAAAGAGAGAGAGAGAGAGAGGAGAGAGAGAGAAAGAGAATAAGAATAAGAGAGAGACAGATAGACAGAGAGACAGACAGAGCGCGAGAGGGAATGTGTGGTGTAGTGAAAGAAAGTAATATAGAGAGAGAGGGAGAAAGAGTATAAGGGAGAGAGAGAGTGGGAGAAAGAGAAGAATAAGAGAGAGACAGAGAGACATAGGGGAGAGAGGGAATGTGTGATGTAGCGAAAGAGAAAGTAATGTAGAGAGAAAGCGAGAGAAGGAGAAAGAGTATAAGGGAAAGAGAGAGAGTGGGAGAAAGAGAATAAGAATAAGAGACAGATAGACAGACAGACAGAGGGGAGAGAGGGAATGTGTGGTGTAGTCAAAGAGAAAGTAATACGCAAAGAGAGAGAGTGAGTGAGAGAAAGAGAGTAAGAGAGATAGAGAGATAGAGACAGAGGGGAGAGAGGAAATGTGTGGTGTAGTCAAAGAGAAAGTAATGTGCAAAGAGAGAGAGAGAGTGAGAGAGAAAGAAAGAAAGAAAGAAAGAAAGAAAGAAAGAGAGATAGAGACAGAGGGGAGAGAGGGAATGTGTGGTGTGATGTAGTGAAAGAGAAATTAATGTGCAAAGAGAGAGTGAGTGAGAGAGAGCGAGAGAGACAGACAGACAAAGGAATAGGGAATGTTTGATGTGGTGAAAGGGAAAGTAATACAGAGGGAGAAAGAGAGAGCGAGAGAGAGAGAGAGAGAGAGAGAGAAATAGATAGATAGATACATAAGGAGAGAGCTGTGAAAAATGGATTATGTAACAGTTGTTATATAAAGTATTGAAACATCTGGAGATTAAAAAACTCTGTGGTAGAATAATGAGTATCATGAGTGGTAGGGAGTACTCTACTATTTGGAGTACTGTGACAGTCTGTACCATACTTACTGGTTATCTTTTCCTTGTATCAGTCAATGGACAGTTGCCTTGCTGGAGCACAAACCTTGAATGGTTTACTTGAACAGATTGATCCCCAGTACTTGGATGTTAAGTCTAGTACTTATTCTATCGGTTTATTTTGCTGACCCCTAACCCTAAGTTATGAGGATGTAAACAAACCATCTCTGGTTGTTAAGTGGTAGAGTGGGGAACAAACACAAGGACATGCAAACACATTCATATACACAAATATATAAAAATGTGTGTATGTATGTCCACACACACACACACACACACACATATACTGCGTTTCAAATCATTAACGATGTAACATTTTTATTATTTTATTCGGAACCATCTGAACGTGGCTGTTGCCAGCACTGCACCGACTGGCCTCCGTGCCAGTGGCACATAAAAGCACCATCCAATCGTGGCCGTTTGCCAGCCTCGTCTAGCACCTGCGCCAGTGGCACATAAAAATCACCCACTACACTCACAGAGTGGTTGGTGTTAGGAAGGGCATCCAGCCGTAGAAACACTGCCAGATCAGACTGGGCCTGGTGCAGCCTTCTGGTTTCCCAGACCCCAGTCGAACCGTCCAACCCATGCTAGCATGGAAAGCGGACGTTAAACGATGATGATGATGATGATGATTTAAAAACTACTCGAAATTCAACGAAATTTTCACAGATGTGCGTGTTTATTTACACGAAAGAGAATTATTGGAGAACTTTCATCTAATTCTTCCAAATCTTTCTGTTAAAACTGTATTGAAACTTTAGCTGTTATGTGTTGTCGTGTCATCTAATGAGACTCTCAGAAGACTGTTATGTTATTGTGGTGGAAGGAACCTGGTAAAGAATGTATAAAAGACAAGGTGGTAACTTTAACATGTTTATTGTGGTCACACGCATATACCCAATGGAATGATGAACAGTATGGTCGATGGACTTTCATATATATCTACAGGCATCTACATGGGTTGTATTTAAGCTGTTAACCCTGATGAGACGCTCACGAACAGCGATGTAGGAACCAGAGCAGTGTGTTGGTGCTGTGTAGACGTTGACAACGTTGGTGAGAGACATCTGATGTGACAAGGGGGTCAGTGGTCAGACCTTAGAAAGTCTAACACCAACTGACTCCGAGCCTAGGAAGAGGTGAGCTTTTATAGCTTATGGGTAGGCTCAAATGCTTGTTTGGAACAGACTGTATCACCTGACTTATTCGCAGGTTGTGATTGGTTGGGTTACATACTGGCACGCGATAGAGTGAGAGACAAATTGTGCCAATATCAACCAATCAAAGTGGTAGACACAATGGGATCCAAAACAGCATCCAAAGGCTAGCTGTTACCTGCTACATTCATATGTACTTAATATAAGAGAGGCAGTGAGCTGGCAGAAATGTTAGCACACTGGGCAAAATGCCTAGCAGTATTGTGTCTGCTGTTAGGTTCTGAGTTCAAATTCCGCCGAGGTCGACTTCGCCTCTCATCCTTTCAGGGTCGATTAAATAAGTACCAGTTATCACTGGGGTCAATGTAATTGACTTAATCCCCTTGTCTGTCCTTGTTTGTCCCCCTCTATGTTTAGCCCCCTGTGGGCAATAAAGAAATAAATATAAGAGAGGAAGCTCACAAGAGTTCGCTACAAAACCATTTGTGGGGATTTTTTTATCACAGCAACTGATCGTACACCACAAGGTTTAACGGAACCTACTGAAGCAAGCCAGCATGCTAATAAATGGCTCTTGAATAAAATATTAAAAATGCTACATCATTAATAATTTAAAATGCAGTGTGTGTGTGTGTGTGTGTATATATATTTCGTTTTGGGATTTGGTTTGCAAGATTCTTTATATGAGTTCGTGTGTTGAAGCATATTCTGTTGTGTCTGGGGAGAGTCATTCTCTTTTGGTGCTTTATAATTTAACACACTCACTGGTAAAATTTCCACTTGTTTCTATTTTATTTTTCTAAAATTTTCTTGCAACTTTTTCAATAGTGAAAATTTTACCAGTGAGTGTGTTAAATTATAAGGCACTAAAAGAGAATGACTCCCCCCAGACACAACAGTATATATATATATCATCATCATCATCATATATATATATATATATAAACGGCAGTGCATCAGCATGGCCGCAGCTCTGAGCTAAAACTAGAGAAGAAAAAATATATATATAATATAAATCATATATCTGAATAAAAAGCACACTCTAAAGACTAGAGCAGTAAAGCATTAAATCACTAAACTTAAAGCCTGGTCATAAAGTTACCAATGGTTTCGCACCTACAAAAGCCACAGCCTTGTGGACAGTTCATCAAACTCTATAAAAAGACAAAATTTAACTTTAGTGATTTAACACACACACACTCACATTCACACACATGGTGAATGGAAAATTAGTAACTGGGGCAAAATGAGTAATTTCTGATTTCTTATATTTTCCCTACCTGTTTGAAATCCTTATATTGCAAGTATTATGTCATCTTTGGAAGTTGCATCATTATTGGGAGTAAAAATCGGCCAGCACAGTTGTTGCTGAAGTTGAGAGAATTTGAAACAGTCAAATGACTGGTACATGTTTTTAAAGAAATTCTTCCTCAAAGTGAGGTTGCTAATAAAATACCTGGATAATTTTTGGTGCTTAACAATCAAAATTCTTTTCTCTGCTGGATTCCAAGTCCATTCCCCCCTACACTAATCTCTAATTTGATAATTTTCAATTTTGAAAATAATGATGTCTAAAATGGGGGGAAAAGTGAGTTATGACTAATTTCTATAATTTCTTTAGCTGCATGGTGCATAAATATATTAAGGGAGTCACTCCAGTAGATCGTGAAGAAACTATAGAGAATATTTTATGCTGAGTTTTGCTAATTTCCCACCATGTACCATTTTCCCATGATCCTCTTTCATTTGACCTACATATTTTAAAATTTTGTTGCATTTCTGCTCTTTCTGATGTCTAACGATGAATATTAATAATAATAATGAAATTATCGTATATATTTCTTTACTGCTCACAAGGGGCTAAACATAGAGGGGACAAACAAGGACAGACAAAGGGGGTTAAGTCGATTACATCGACCCCCAGTGCGAAACTGGTAATTTATTTATCGACCCCGAAAGGATGAAAGACAAAGTAGACCTCGGCGGGATTTGAACTCATCGTATACAGTGCTCAGGTGCACCACGACTTGTCAAAAGTGCATCTAAAGCATGTGCCTTAATGTACAAATGTCTGGGAAGTGAACAGTGTATGAGTCAGATACATGCTTGTGTGTGTATGGAGGGGAGAAAATCTGTAGTGTTGGTGAATCTCAGGAAGCATGGAAGTTTTGAAGGATGCAGTGCTCCAACAACTAACAACTGATGCTGGCAGTTTGTTCCATACTTCAGCAACTCTTAGCTCGAAAAAATGCTTCCGAAAGTCATGGGAGCTGTGCTGTTTTCTGACTTTGTAAGCATGTCCACGGGTGTTAGACAGGTGGAGTTCGAAAAGATGCTCAGAGTTATTGTTGGTAAGATAGTTAATAATTTTATGGATATCTGCCAAGTCAGCTGCCAGACATCGGAGTTTCAATGTATCCATGCCCAGGGAAGTAAGGCATTCAGAATATGGCAAATGCTTGATGGAGGGTATTCTCTTGGTTGCACGTCGCTGAACAGTTTCCAGATGATTAATATCCTGGTCAAGATAGGGGTTCCAGACCTATTTCTGTACTACCCACAAGGGGCTAAAAACAGAGGGGACTAACAAGGACAGACAAACAGATTAAGTCGATTACATCGACTCCAGTGCGCAACTGGTACTTATTTAATCGACTCCAAAAGGATGAAAGGCAAAGTCGACCTTGGTGGAATTTGAACTCAGAACGTAGCAGCAGATGAAATACCGCTAAGCATTTCGCCCGGTGTGCTAACGTTTCTGCCAGCTCGCCGCCTTGGGTTCCAGACTGGTGATGCAAATTCCAGGTGAGGCTGCACCATAGTTATATAAAGCCTCAGATAGATAGCCAAAGAGCAGCTCACAAAGGACTGTGTATGAGTCTGTTTCCAAATGTGGAGGAGTGAAGAGGCAAATTTACTTTATCTTGACTTACTCATTTTGCCCCAACTAAACTTGTCTTTCATATGCTCAAACAGAACAGAGGTAATTTTCTGAAATAGTGTTTTGAATATGTTATAGAGTTTTTTAAATGCATTTAGAGAAAGTTGTTGGCTTAGCTGATATAGTTTTTGTAAGGTAGTGAAAATTTGTATAAACATATTTTGAGTCACAGTCAAAAATGCAGAAAATATTACTCATTGTGCCCTCCCACCCCATATATTGCTGTCTAAGAATCCATAAGTCAGAAAAAATAAGTTCTAGTATATTTGTCAATAGAGATGGTATATCAATCAAAGTATATAGTGTTGTATATCCATTTTAGTCAATTTTACCAATCAGTCGTTTTCAAACTGTATCTCTTATGATAATACTAGATAAACAGATATTAGATTACAACACCATTATCTAATATCCGGTTATTTGATATCCAGTATGAAACTGATAGATAAGATCGGCTGAAATGGATCCATGAAACCCTAAACTTTTGATACACATACACACACACACACACATGTATGTTATATATACATGTGTGTATATATATATATATATATATATATAATATATATATATATATATCTATATATATATATATATATATATATATATATACACATATATATATACATACATACATACATACATATATATATATATATATATATATATATTATATTATATTAAATTAGAGATAAAACCACCATTAGGCAAATCAAACAGTGAAAATCATAAGCCAATACATAGAAAAAAATTAATTAAAAAATATAAAATATAAAATATAAAAGATATAAAATATAAAATTCCAAATTAAAATATTTAAATTAAAGTTAAAATTTTTAAAATTATTTAAATAATTTAAACTTATAAATTTTGTAGTTTTAAATTTCTTATAATTATTATTTTAACTTATCGTCTTTTTAAATTGATATTTGTTAGATTTATTATTCCCATTGATAAATATATTTATAGTATTTATTTGATACTATATAACTATGAATTGATTATTTTTTTAAGTATTTTAAATATAAGATTTCTGAAAGTTATTATTTAGCCAATGAGATATAAAGATAGTTAATTTGATATAGCGTTCGTTTAAGATTGTTTGTTTGTATTTTTGAAATTAGCTATTTCATCTTTAAATATGAAAAATTAATTTATTAGGTCTTTATTATATGTGCATATATATATTTATAGAGATTATTTTACATCTTAATTATAATATTTATATACATTTATATATTTTCATTGATAATTTGTATATTATTTGAATTTTATATTTTTAATAATATAATAGATTTTTTGTAAAATATTTATGTAATTAGATATTGACTATTACTGATATTAGATTATTGGTGGGTTTCTTACCTTAAAAATTAATACTTAAAAATTAAATTAATATTTAACATTATAATTGTTGTTTTGATATAATCATAATCGTTAAGTTTCTAGTTTGATAATATTTCTTAAAAATATTGTTTAAATATTTCTGATTACTTATTAAAATATTACAAGTCACCTGAGGATTGACTGTAACCATAATTCGAATTATTAATTGAATTTAAATTATTGTTATTCGAATTGGTTACGGGCATGAAACGATCGTAGTGTTTTTACTATTTATCTTATATTAAACTTTTAACACTTTTTGATAGTTATATAATTTATAAAAAAAAAATAAATTAAAATAAAATAAAATAAAATAAAATAAAATAAAATAAATAATAATAAAATATATATATATATATATATATGTATTTAAAATTTATAAGTTTAAATTATTTAAATAATTAAAAAAATTTTTAACTTTAATTTAAATATTTTAATTTGAAATTTTATATTTTATATCTTTTATATTTATATTTTATATTTTTTAAATTAATTTTTTTCTATGTATTGGCTTATGATTTTCACTGTTTCATTTGCCTAATGGTGGTTTTATCTCTAATTTAATATAATATATATATATATACTATAAATTTGGATTTAGTCCTAAATCTAATTTTTCCCTGTAAGTTTGGATTTACTCCCTAATATTATTATATATAAGTATATATATATATATATATATACCAAGTAATTTAGGGTTTATATATATATATATATATATATAAATTACATGATTCATTTGAATCAAGGTATTTTAAAAGTAAGGATACCAAGTTAAGGTCAAGATTAACATAGCTGGTTTTTACATGATGTAATCAGTTTTCTCATAAAAAAAAATGTGTCTGAAACAGCTGAAGGGAATCTTAACCCATTTCTATATTTGTATTCTTTCTTTATATATATATATATATATATATATATCACAGGTTTCCACATATTTTCTCCCTAGTAAACTCACTCACAAGGCATCAAGTTAGCCTGGAGGTATTGTAGAAGACACTTGTCCAAAGTTATATGCAATGGAACTGAATCTGAAACTTTGTGTAGCATCGTTGTGTAGCATCCTAGTGTAGCATTCTAGTGTAGCATCGTTGTGTAGCATCCTAGTGTACCATTCTAGTGTAGCATCGTTGTGTAACATCCTAGTGTAGCATCCTTGTGTAGCATCCTTGTGTAGCATCGTTGTGTAGCATCCTTGTGTAGCATCGTTGTGTAGCATCGTTGTGTAGCATCGTTGTGTAGCATCTTAGTGTAGCATCGTTGTGTAGCATCCATGTGTAGCATCGTTGTGTAGCATCGTTGTGTAGCATCGTTGTGTAGCATCCTTGAGTAGCATCCTTATGAAACATCCTTGTGTAGCATCCATGTGTAGCATCCTTGTGTAGCATCAATGTGTAGCATCCTTGTGTAGCATCGTTGTGTAGCATCGTTGTGTAGCATCCTTGTGTAGCATCCTTGTGTAGCATCCTTATGTAACATCGTTGTGTAGCATCGTTGTGTAGCATCGTTGTGCAGCATCGTTGTGTAGCATCGTTGTGTAGCATCCTTATGTAACATCCTTGTGTAGCATCGTTGTGTAGCATCGTTGTGTAGCATCGTTGTGTAGCATCCTTGAGTAGCATCATTATGAAACATCCTTGTGTAGCATCGTTGTGTAGCATCCTTGTGTAGCATCCATGTGTAGCATCCTTGTGTAGCATCGTTGTGTAGCATCGTTGTGTAGCATCCTTGTGTAGCATCGTTGTGTAGCATCCTTATGTAACATCCTTGTGTAGCATCGTTGTGTAGCATCATTATGTAGCATCGTTGTGTAGCATCCTTGTGTAGCATCGTTGAGTAGCATCCTTATGTAGCATCCTTGTGTAGCATCGTTGTGTAGCATCGTTGTGTAGCATCGTTGTGTAGCATCCTTATGTAACATCCTTATGTAATATCCTTGTGTAGCATCGTTGTGTAGCATCGTTGTGTAGCATCGTTGTGTAGCATGGTTGAGTAGCATCCTTATGTAACATCGTTGTGTAGCATCGTTGTGTAGCATCCTTGTGTAGCATCGTTGTGTAGCATCGTTGTGTAGCATCGTTGTGTAGTATCCTTGTGTAGCATCGTTGTGTAGCATCCTTATGTAACATCGTTGTGTAGCATCGTTGTGTAGCATCGTTGTGTAGCATCGTTGTGCAGCATCGTTGTGTAGCATCCTTGAGTAGCATCCTTATGAAACATCCTTGTGTAGCATCGTTGTGTAGCATCGTTGTGTAGCATCCTTATGTAGCATCGTTGTGTAGCATCGTTGTGTAGCATCGTTGTGTAGCATCGTTGTGTAGCATCGTTGTGTAGCATCGTTGTGTAGCATCGTTGTGTAGCATCGTTGTGTAGCATCGTTGTGTAGCATCGTTGTGTAGCATCCTTTGGTAGCATCGTTGTGTAGCATCCTTGTGTAGCATCGTTGTGTAGCATCGTTGTGTAGCATCGTTGTGTAGCATCGTTGTGTAGCATCGTTGTGTAGCATCGTTGTGTTGTGTAGCATCGTTGTGTAGCATGTTGTGTAGCATCGTTGTGTAGCATCTTTGGTAGCATCGTTGTGTAGCATCCTTGTGTAGCATCGTTGTGTAGCATCCTATGTAACATCCTTGTGTAGCATCGTTTGTAGCATCGTGTGTAGCATCGTGTGTAGCATCGTTGTGTAGCATGTTGTGTAGCATCGTTGTTAGCATCCTTGTGTAGCATCTTGTGTAGCATCGTTGTGTAGCATCGTTGTGTAGCATCGTTGTGTGCATCGTTGTGTAGCATCCTTGAGTAGCATCCTTGTGTAGCATCCATATGTATCATGCTTATGTAGCATCCTTTTGTAAGATCCCTGTGTAGCATCTTTGTGTAGCATCCTTTGGTAGCATCCTTGTATAGTTGTTTGATAACTTCCTAGCCTATCTTTTTCTTGCAGCTGTCAACTTGGATCTTTTCAAGAATAACATGAACAGCATTAAGTGTCACTGGTTTTAGGGGGCAGGACTCTGAAGGGCCTGAAAACGGTCCTTTCCTTCAGATAAAATTAAATTAAAGAAAAAAAAAATGTTTTCTCTAACTTTGTTCTTGGATTTCCTTTCTTTCAGCCATGGTCATTAATACAAATGCAAGTAATCCTCCTGTTATTTATTCAATTAGACAAGTATCTAAGTAAGAAATCATTATTACAGCTAATTATTTCCATGTCAACATGAAAGAAGGATGCTGTTAAAATATAATGATAATGATGACGATGACGACTGTGGTGGTGGTGGTGGTAGTGGTGGTGATGATGGTGATGGTGTGATTTGAGAGAAATTTGGCTGCTAATTCCGGCAGGTCAAGCAACCAACCACTTAGAAACTACCCATCCTCTTCTGAGTGACTTCCGTTGACACCTCTTCATCGGCTGCAATAATACGAAGAGGGTGGGTAGTTGTTGTACCTTGAAAGGTCTTTACAAACTTGCCCAAACGAAGAGACAGAGATATAGGAGAAACAGGATTAAAGAGGCAATGTTAATACAGTTAGCATTTGAGTCTAAATTATTGTAACTCAAGGAAGATTATCAGGAAGAAATTATAAGTGGGAATAATGAAGTTGAAGAAGGTCAAAGCATTTGCGAAGAAGGCGGATAAAAGAGGATGATAGAAAGGCCGGAAGATAAGACAGAGCAGGGAAGGTGCGAGAGAAAGTCGAGAAGGAAGAATATTAAGTAGAGTGTAGTTTGTACTTAACAGGTTCTGAAGAGAAGTGATAATTGCAGTAGCTATCGAATAGACAAAAGGATGAAGGCAGCTTTACAACTGGGACAATGGTTTAGTATTGTTGGTTATTGTAAGCTTGTAATTCAGGTGGACTGATTTTTGTTTTGTTTCTTTCTTCTTTTTTTTTTATATCTTGGATGTGATAAGGAATATTTATGTGTGAGTGCACGAACGTGCTTGTATGCGAATTTGCGTGTGTTCATGTGTGCATGAGATATGTGTATGTATCTATGCATATGGATCAATTTGCACATGTGTGTGAGTGTGTGCGTGTGTGAGTGCATGTGTACGTGCATACATGTGTGTGTGTGTGTGTGCGTGTGTGTGAATCAGAAAGAATTAAGTACATATATGGTGTGTTTATGAGATAAATGCATGTGTATATGTGTACGAATGCATATAAGCTAGTGTATGTATGAAATTTATGCATATATATATATATATATATATTTATATATATATATTCATATGTATATATATAATGTGTGTGTGTGTGTGTTGTGTATGTATATATTTGTATATATATATATGTATATATATATTATTATATATATATATATACAAATATATATATATATATATATACACACACACAAACAAACACACACACACACACACACACACACACACACAACACATGTATATGTGTATATATTCATGTGAGCTAGCTCAACTTGATTCTGAACTAATAAGACAAACTGACTGAGGTAGGGTAACTCGACTGTGAATCCAAACCCCTCTGTTGTTGTTGTTGCTGTTGAATAAGTATACTAGCCTTGAGCACAATGCATAAGAACAACATCATTCCAAGTATTCTTCCTTTTTCAAAACAACAGCATCTGAACTGAGAAAGACTTGGCTGCTGTTTCTAACATCTTGACAGTAGAGGTAAGTAGATTTCACTGTTGTTGTTGCTGTTGTTGTTGTTGCTGTTGTTGTTGTTGCTGTTGTTGTTGTTGCTGTTGTTGTTGTTATTGTTGTTTCTTCTTTGGTTTCTTGTTTTAAATGTACCATTCCTTGTTTTGCAGCTGTTGATACAATTGAATACCAAAGGGATATGAGTGTGTGTGTGTATGTGTGTGTGTGTGTGTGTATGTGTGTGTGTGTGTGTGTGTGTGTGTGTGGTTGTGTGTGTTGTGTGTGTGTGTATGCATTTTTGTATGTTTGTGCATTTGTGTGTGTGTATATATATATGTATATATATATATATAGATAGTTAGATAGATAGGAAAAAAAACTTACTTGGAAAAGGATGCAAGGCATTTAATCATATAATATAAAATATATGTGCATGTATGTATATATGCATATATAGTGTATATATATGTATATATATATATATTATATATATATATATATATATATATATATACATATTTGTATGTATATATATATATTATATATATATATATATATATTACATGTATATATATATATAAAATATTTAAGATTCAGTTGAATTAGGTACTTAATTGAGGCACCAAGCTAGTTTGGTATAGTCCACGCAGCTTGAAGTTAGGTGAATAAAAGTTATATATATAAAGAGAGAGGGAGAGTTTAATTTCATTCAGGTTTTAACCCTGGAGTTTACCATATTAAGTTTATCCTCGGGTATAGATTATGAGACAGACAGTAATCTGATGACTGTTAGCTTTATAAAACACATGGCTGAAAATCCATTCATATCTGCAGGGTTTTTACAATTACAAACAAGAGGAAAAGAGCGATCAAGTTCTTTTATGACATCAATTTACAATTGTTTTATCTCAATTCAATATCATGAGACTGAAATCAGATGAAACAATTGTAAATTGATATAATAAAAGAACTTGTTCCTCTCCATTCTTCTTGAGAAAGAGAGAGAGAGAGAAAAAATAATCTCTCTCTCTCTATAATATCATTATTCTTCATTGTCTCTAATTATTTCTCTCTCTCTCAATATAATACTGGTTAATGCTTAATACTGGCTTAGTGGTTAGAGTGTTGGATTCATGATCGTAAGACAGAGCAATGCATTGTGTTCTTGAGCAAGACATTTCATTTCACATCACTCCAGTCCATTCAGCCAGTAAAACAGACGATTGGAGCCTGATGCAGCCTCCTGGCTTGCCAGCTCCTGTCAAACTAGGAAAAACAGATTATGATGATGATGATGACGATGATGACGACGACGACGACGGCGACGACGATGACGATGATGATGATGATGATGATGATGATGAAGATGATGATGGTGATGATGATGAAGATGATGGTGATGATGATGATGACGACGACGATGATGATGATGATGATGATGATGATGATATATACAACTGGCACTCTGCCAGTTATGACAATGAAAGTTCCTGTTGATCTGATCAATAGATTAGCCTGCTCATGAAATTAATGTGCATGTGGTTGAGTACTCCACAGACATGTGTACCTTTAACATAGTTCTCAGGAAGATTCAGCATGACACAGAGTGTGACAAGGTTGGCTCTTTGAGATACAAGTACTACTCATTTTTACCAGCTGAGTGGACTGGAGCAATGTAAAATAAAGTGTCTTGCTCAAGGACGCAACATGTTGCTAGGAATTGAACTCACGACCTTACAATCGTTAGCTGAATACCATAACCACTAAGCCACAGGCATTCACGCATACATATGTATGATTATGTTCCTGGATGAATATGATCTACCAAACTATACACAGCATGAGTTCAGTCCAGGAAGAAGCTGCCTCACACAACTCCTACAATGCTTGACCATACAGATGTCAGCCTGATATACCTTGACTTTGCAAAGACATATGATTAGGTAAATCATGGCATAATATGTCATAAACTATGAGACCTTGGCGTTGCTGGTAAATTGGGAGAGTGGCTGCATGACTTCCTCAAAGACAGAAGTCAGGTAGATGCAGCCAATGGTGCACTTTCTGAGGAAACTCAAATCCTAAGTGGCATCCCCTAGGGCCATTACTATTCATAATAACCCTCTTAAACATGCCCACGGTCACTCGGACAATCACTGTCATGCCAATGATACAAAATTATCACAGGCAATAAAAAAAAACCAAGATGACGTCATTAGCTTACAGCGGGACCTGAATTCAATATACAAATGAGCTGAAATAAACTACATGCAGTTTAATGCTGGAAAATTTCAAGCACTGCTCTATCAACTCATGAATGCCCTACAGCCTGCATATACAGGACCCGAAAGCACTGCAATCTCTTTTGCCAGTGAACAGGTTGCGGTCTCAAAGCGATGAAAATATTTTGACAAATTAAATTTAAATGTTGAAGTGAATCTAATGGTTTTTGTGTGTTTCTTAAACAGCTTATAAACAACTTCCACGCTGCAATTGTTTTCGTTCCAGCACACGATCTCAGATCAAGTCACTCGCTATGCAAGTACATCTCCGTAATATATCTATATATACCTATATACTTATTTGGTATTAGTACCTCCTATATAGATAGCCCACAATGTCTACCTTGCAGAGATCACCCATTTTTGGCAACATTTTTGTTATGATCACTGTACCCGGGTGCCCTTTCTATCACCAACCTCATTACCGAACTGTTAGGACCAGTCTGTGGTCTCTGGCCTCTAAGTGGGACCTTTCCAAATTGGATGCCTTATGACAAATTACCTCAAATTTTTTTAGAAATCTGCCCAGTAATGATGAGCCATGCCTCATGGCTGTTATGAGTGTACTAGACACATTCATTTCATTGTGTAACTAGCGCTAGATATGTTGAGCACAGGCCAGCTGACCACTCTGTATCAGTTCTTCTTCAGAGTCGAGTCACTGTCCTTTTAGACAGGTTGTCTGCAATGCAGCTTGTAGAGTCATGTGCTGAGCACACACACACACACACACACACATACACACACACACATATATAAGTATATGTATATATGTATGTGTGTGGATATATATGTGTGTGTGTATGTGTATGCGTGTGCATATATGTACACACACACACACACACACAAAAATCACATGTGCACACACACACACACACACAC
Source organism: Octopus sinensis (assembly GCF_006345805.1). Taxonomy (NCBI): domain Eukaryota; kingdom Metazoa; phylum Mollusca; class Cephalopoda; order Octopoda; family Octopodidae; genus Octopus; species Octopus sinensis. The sequence goes on from NC_043013.1 coordinate 8,511,233, forward strand.
ACATGTATGTATATGTATATATATGTGTGTGTGTATATGTGTGTGCATGTGTGTGTGTGTGCATGTGTGTGTATACGTACACACACACAAAAGTCACATGTGCACACACACACACACACACACATGTATGTATATGTATATATATGTGTGTGCTTGTGTTTGTGTGTGTGTGCATGTGTGTGTATACGTACACATGCACACAAAAATCACATGTGCACACACACACATCTACACACATATATAAGCTTGTATGTTATCAAACTAAAGAATGAAAACCTGTGTGTTTATATAAAAACAACAAAATATAATATACTAACAATATATATTATGGCAAAAAAAAAGAAAAAAAAAAACTATATTCAATAGATATAATGATTAAACAGTTTCATGCTTAGTTAACAACTTGGCTAATTTAGCTAAATTCAGCTGTGAATAAAGCTTTAACTATTCTTACATAAAGAAATAGCCAAAATTAACCCCACCGCCACCAAGACCACCACGACCACCACCACTACCACCACCTATACCACCACCACCACTCTTTACCACAACAGACACACAGACGTGCACGTGCCCACATGCACACATACGCACACACATATATCATCTATCATATATATATATATATATAAATATATATATATATATATTATATATATAATATATTTATATATAATATATATATATATATCATATATATATATTATATATATATGTATATAATATATATATATATTTATAATTATATATATAGTATATATATTAATATAATGTATATTATATATGTATATATATATATATATATATATATATTATATAATATAAACATATATATATCTATATAATATATATATATATATATAATATATATATAAATAGAGAGAGAGTGAGAGAGAGAGAGAGTGTGTGGTGTGTGTGTGTGTGCATATGTTTGGTGGGTGTCTGTTGTTACACATTTATTCTTCCAAGCTAGTTTGGCTAGAGTAGTTTTTGCAAAATTTGAGTACATTGCAAAAAAATGTTGATGGTGCAATCATTTTTTTTCAGGAGGGATACTCTTCCTGTCACCTGACCACTCAGTTGTGGAGGTGAAGTGGGAGGTATGTGTCTACATTTGTCTTTCATATAAAAGCAATTGATACATACAAACATAACATACTGCTTATTAGGTTATGTACCAACAAATTTACATAGAAAAACCTTGAAATACAAAATGCACTCAGTGCTTTTTATGTGGCACAAGCACCAGTGGGGTAACCAAGTAATTCAGGAAACAAGCCCAGTCAAGTGAGAGGGGAATAGTACTGAAGGAGTTGGCTTTATGCCAGGTGGTGGAAGTGCATGGCCTAGTGGTTAGGGTGTTAGACTTATGATCATAAGATTGTGGTTTCAAATCCTGGACTGAGCAACGTGTTGTGTTCTTGAACAAAATACTTAATTTCATATTGCTCCAGTCCACTCAGCTGGCAAAAATGAGTAATCCTGTGATAGACTTGCGTCCTGTCCAGGTGTGGGATATATACAGCATGAAACCGGGAAACCTGTCCTTATGAGGCGCAAGAGTGGCTGTGAGGTAAGTATCTTGCTTACCAACCACATGGTTCTGGGTTCAGTCCTACTGCGTGGCACCTTGGGCAAGTGTCTTCTACTATAGCCTCAGGCCGACCAAAGCCTTGTGAGTGGATTTGATACACGGAAATTGAAAGAAGCCCATCATATATATATATATGTATATATATATATATATATATATATATATGTATGTATGTGTGTATATGTTTGTGTGTCTGTGTTTGTCCCCTCAACATCACTTGACAAATGCAGTGGGACTGAAACCGGAACCATGTGTTTGGTAAGCAAGCTACTTACCACACAGCCACTCTTATGCCTACTTTTACCTTTTTACCTTTTAGCATTTAAACAGGTCACATCCAGCCCAAATATTGTACCTGTTTTACGTTCAACCGAGCCAAACCTGGCCTCTCACATTTATGCTACAATATCATTCTAGAAAGAAACAATCACATCATTAAAAGTCTCAAAGCTACAAGATAATGCATGATTAATTCAAAACAATAGGCATTTCATTTGTCAGAGTAAGCTGAATGCTAATGGGTTGATCTATATTTACTTGTGTGAAGCCTCTTAACCTTTCCAATACAACAACACACAAGGATACAAATATATATATATATATATATAGTATATATTATATATATATATTAATGAATATACACATGCACACAAACACATAAATGCATACATTTATGTTTGTTTTTATGTGTAGCTAAATATATAAAAGAGTCAAACGGTAATTGAAGGATCAGTCCATAGATTTTAAGTAGAGTATTACATTTATTTCTACAAAGAAAAGGTTGACAGTGACTTTCAACTTTTGCTGGTCATTGGCTTTGTCTGAATGTCGGACAAAGTCAATGACCATCAAAAACCTTTCAGCAACTGTGTGTGTGTTTGTGTATGTGTGTGTATGTTTCCTAGACACATGGCTCTGGGTTCAATCTCATTGCATGTCACCCTTGGCACATGTCTTCTACTATAGCCCCAATTTGCCCAAATCTTTGAGTGGGATTTGGTAGACAGAAACTAAAAGAAGCTCACTGTGCATATATCATCATCATCATCATCATCATCATCATCATTTAGCGTCCGTTCTCCATGCTAGCATGGGTTGGACGGTTCAGCTGGGGTCTGTGAAGCCAGAAGGCTGCATCAGGCCCAGTCTGATCTGGCAGTGTTTCTATGGCTGGATGCCCTTCCTAACGCCAACCACTCCGTGAGTGTAGTGGGTGCTTTTTACGTGCCACTCGCACAGGTGCCAGACGGAGTTGGCAAACAGCCACGGATGGATGGTACTTTTTACGTGTCACCGGCACGGGGGCCAGGCGAGGCTGGCAACGGCCATGATCGGATGGTGCTTTTTACGTGCCACCGGCACAGGGACCAGGCGAGGCTGGCAATGGCCACGAACGGATGGTGCTTTTACGTGCCACCGGCACGGGGGCCAGGCCATATGTCTGTGTATATACATACATACATACATACATACATATATACATACATACATATATATATATATATATACATACAAAATTTAGAGGAATGACCACTAAAGTGGTCACCCTTTATGCTAAACATAGACGTCAAATCACCATTACTAGGAAGAATGTGTTCTCAAAAAAAATCTCAGCAAAAAACCAAAATGTAAAAATAAGCAAGACAAATGAAAATATATGAAATAAAAAACTATTACCTATGTACCTTTGGTTTCACTTGTTAATATTTACGTATATGAACATGCAAATATCTGCAAGATCATCAGCATAGTCTGTCGTTTACAAAACATAATTTCCAACACACTTTATTTCACATTGCTACAAAATTAGTTGAACAAATTGACCCCAGGACTTATTCTTTGTAAGCTGAGTACTTATTTAATCAGTTCTTTTGCCGAACCACTAGGTTACAGGGACGTAAACACACCAGTGTCAAACAATGCTGGGGAGACTATATACAACAAGCTTTTTTTCATTTTATGTTTATGAAATCTACTCACAAGGCTTTGGTTGGCAAAAAGCTATAGTAGAAGATATTTGCCCAAGATGCCACGTTGTGGAACTGAACCTGGGACCATGTGGTTAGAAAGGAAGCTTCTTACCACACAGCCACTCCTGCACCTATATATATATATATAATATTAGGGAGTTACCTAATAGTTGTTTTATCTCTAATTTAATTTATCTATATATATCAGCATTATCAGGTATATAAAATATATATATATATATCTTATATATCAGCAGCATCAGGTATCATCATCATCATCATCATCATCGTTTAGTGTCCGCTTTCCATGCTAGCATGGGTTGGATGGGTCAACTGGGGTCTGTGAAGCTGGAAGGCTTCGTCAGGCCCAGTCAGATCTGGCAGTGTTTCTACGGCTGGATGCCTTCCTAAGCCAACCACCCCGCGAGTGTAGTGGGTGGTTTTTTACGTGCCACCTGCACAGGTGCCAGACAGAGTGGCGAACGGCCAGAACGGATGGTGCTTTTACGTGTCACCGGCACGGGGCCAGGTGATGCTGGCAACGGACACAAACGGATGGTGCTTTTAGCTGCCACCCGACACGGGGCCAGACAGAGCTGGCAAACGGCCACGAACGGACGGTGCTTTTACGTGTCACCGGCACGGGGGCCAGCCGAGGCTGCAACGGATGCGAACGGATGGTGCTTTTACGTGCCACCGACACGGTTGCCAGACAGAGCTGGCAAACGGCCACATAGAATATATATATATATATATATATATATATATATATATATCTTAATGATGCTAAAACTCAAGAGATGTTTGTGTGTACCTGAAATATCTCAGAAGTAGTATATTATATCTTAATTTTTTTTACATATTTATTTTCATACTTACCTTTGGTAGTGCAGTACAAATTTTTGTGATATTTGGATCTTTATTTATTAATGAAAATGATTAAACACAAATTTTTGTTTGTTATTTCTTGATGAAATAAAACATGGCTTCTGTGATGTCAACACATACACATACAGAATACACACATATATAATGAATGTCATGGCTTTTCAATCAACACAAACACCCGTCTGCTATCTGTGACATATACACATACATAGTCTTCACACTCTCTAAGAGAAAAAATGTTGACTTTTTGATATATACAATATTTTAATCGTTAAGAAATATTTTTAACTGAATGTGATTTCAAAAATGTAAGTTGTTTGTACAGTAAGTATTTATATTTTAGCTTTCTTTAATCAGACCATATTTTAATGTCTTTTTTTAATTATTTTCAAGTGAATGGTGATCTTTCGCTTTGACTGTCATCCAGAGATTGATAATTTCCATAAAAAGTTATATTTATTTGCTTTTGCTTTAAAGTGAAAGACATATGTATATGTATATGAAATGGACGTGCATGTGTGTGTGTGTCTATGAGAGAGAGAGAGAGAGAGAAAGAGAAAGAGAGAGAGGAAAAGAGAGAGAAAGGGTGAGGGACAGTGAGGGAAGAGGTGTATTGTCATGTATACATACATACATCAATACATGTACATCTTTTTGTGTGTACATGTGCATGTGTGTGTGAGAGAGAGTGAGTGAATGTGTGTGTTCTCATGTACGAGTAAGTGGCTCTCTCTCTCTCTCTCACACACACACATGTTCATTCCATATACACATTCATACATCTTTCACTTTAAAACAAAAGTAAATATATAAAATTTTTTACGGAAATTAACAAAACCAGCTGATCCGGGTGACAGTTCTGAGAGTCAGAGTGAAAGATCGCCCCAAGGGAATACCATTACAAAAATTTGGCTGCTATTTCTAGCACACCCTGCTACCATGTAACAGCTATTTGTGATAAAGGACCTGAAATACCTGTTACATGGTAACAGGGTGTGCAAGAAATAGCAGCCGAATCTTTTTCTTTTCTGGGGAAAGGAGCCGTTTACATGTGATTTCGATGTCACATTCATTGAAAGCTTGTGAAATAACATGGAAAAGTAAAAAAAAAGCTCACGAAACAAAATTCCATTGCTGGGAAACTCAGACTTTCCAGATGACTCAATGGATCACAGGTAGTCTAGTATATATATATATATATATATATGTGTGGTTAGGGAGCTTGCTTCCTAGCTACATGGTTTCGGGTTCAGTCCCACTGCGTGGCACTTTGGGTAGGTGTCTTTCACTATAGCCCCGAGCTGACCGGAGCTTTGTGATTGAATTCAGTAGGTGGAAGTTACTGCCGTGTGTGTATATGTGCGTGTAGGTGCTTGTGCCTCTCCCAAAGAGAGAGAGGGATATTCATTTATCTATCTATTTATTGTCAATCTGCATCTCTCTCTTTGTTTCTCTCCTTCTCTCTCTCCCCCTCTCTCTCTCCCTCTCTCTCTCTCTCTTATATATATATATAATAATATATATATATATTATTATAAATATATATATTATAGACATACACACCTGCACTCACTCACATTCACACACTTTGTGTCACTTACATACACACATACACAATACGTATACACTCTGACTCATAGATATCCACACACACAAACATAATACACACACACACACATGCACACACACACACACACACATGCCACTTTTTGTTCCCCCTTCTCCACATATATATACACATATATACATATTTCTCATCACAGCTCACATCTGCTCAAATACATCTGCACACATTCACACAAGCACATACCCCACAAAGTTACATACCCTGACTCACCTTCATATTCACATACATACATACATACATACATACATACATACATACATACATACATACATACATACATACTTACATACATACATAACATACATACATACATACATACATACAATATACATACATGCATGCATACATACATACTACATACATACATACATAATACATACATACATAACATACATACATACATACAATACATACTACATACATACATACATACATACATACATACATACACACACGTATACATACTCACACACATACATATACTCATGCACTCTCATGCACGTTTATAAATATGTTAATTTGTTATTGGAAAACTACAAACAATTATTTTTTTAAATAGTTAAAACAGACAACAAAAAACCAGCTATGATAAGAGAGACTGAAGCAGTGAACAAAAAACCCATCTGTGACCAGGTGAGGGCGAATGTTTGTAAATGTTGAATATATATATATAAATTCAGGTGTGTCTTTCTGTCTCTTTGTAGTAAATTCCCACCTTGAAAAAGGATTACAACACGATGTCTACCATTAATTCAGGTAAGGTAAATTTTCATATATATTTTAAACCTATTTTGTATAATGATCAAAAGAGGAAGCCCTCTATAGGATCACTGGTTCTGGTTGATATTAGATATAGCAGCTAAATATTTCCCGAGTTACATCCAACCAACCATCTCAACAAAAACAAAAAAAAAATAACATGACATGTTCGACAATGTAGAGCTAGATATAATTTAACTGAATAAATGAAGGGATGGTCACAATTGGATTGTTGCTGAAGATTATTTACCTACTCAATCATGCCTGACTTGGAGCTAAATAATAGTGATATCAACTTATTTTGGGATAAGGTAGCTCCTATTAATTTCAAATTTTGGTACAATGCCAGAAATTTCAGGGCAGGGGTTAAGTCAATTACATCAACCCCGGAGCCTAACTGGTACTTATTTTATCGACCCTGAAAGAATGAAGGGCAAAATCAACCTTGGCAGAATTTGAACTCAGAACATAACAACAGACAAAATGCTGCTAAGCATTTTACCTGGTGTGCTAATGATCCTGCCAGCTTGCTACCTGGAAGCTCTTTTTAACTACTAGAAATAGTAGCCAATCCTCCATGCTAAACTGTACCTTTGCATTTCTGTTTTTGTTTTTTGTTTTTTGTTTTTTGTTTTTAAAATAAATGAAGGACATACAAGATAATGTATTGTTAGATAGTATCTGAAAAAAAAAATGGGAAGGTCACAGCTGGATTTTTGTTGCTGTTGATTACTAGTCTGCTCAATCAAGGCTAACCTAGAACTAAATCACAACAATAAAAATAATCCTTTCTACTAGGCTCAGTGGTTAGAGCGTCGAGCTTACGATCGTGAGGTTGTGAGTTCGAATCCCGGACCGGGCTGCGTGTTGTGTTCTTGAGCAAAGCACTTTATTTCACGTTGCTCCAGTTCACTCAGCTGTAGAAATGAGTTGCGACGTCACTGGTGTCAAGCTGTATCGACCTTTGTCTTTCCCTTGGATAACACTGGTGGCGTGGAGAGGGGAGGCTGGTATGCATGGGCGACTGCTGGTCTTCCATAAAAACAACCTTGCCCAGACTTGTGCCTCAGAGGGTAACTCTCTAGGTGCAAACCCATGGTCACACATGACCGAAGGGGGTCTTTACCCTTTACTATAGGCACAAGGCCTGAAATTTGGGAATAGAAACCAGTCAATTAGATCACCTCCAGTACACAACTGGTACTTAATTTATTGACCTTGAAAGGATGAACGGCAAAGTCAACCTTGGCGGAATTTGAACTCAGAATGACAGGTGAAATACTGCTAAGCATTTCACCAGCAACACTAATGATCCTGCCAGCTTGCTACCTGGAAGCTCTTTTTAACTACTAGAAATAGTAGCCATTCCACCATGCTAAACTGTACCTTTGCATTTCTGATTTTTGTTTTTTGTTATTGTTTGCTTTTAAAATAAATGAAGGCGCAGGAGTGGCTGTATGATAAGGAGCTTGCTTACCAACCACATGGTTCTGGGTTCAGTCCCACTGTGTGGCAACTTGGACAAAGCCTTGTGAGTGGATTTGGTAGACGGAAACTGAAAGAAGCCCGTCGTATATAAATATATATATATATATAATATATATATATGTGTGTGGTGTGTTGTGTATATATATATATATATATATATATATATATATATATGTATGTGTGTGTGTATATGTTGTGTGTCTGTGTTTGTCCTCCCCCCCCCCCCCAGCATCACTTGACAACTGATGCTGGTGTGTTTGCATTCCCGTAAAAGAAACCGATAGAATAAGTACTAGGCTTACAAAGAATATAAATAAAAAGGGGTTTGTATGATTGTGTATAGAGGGATATATATTATTCCAACTCTGTCTGTTTTTTTATGTTTTATTTATATTACTCTTTTACTCTTTTAGTTGTTTTAGTCATTTGGCTGCGGCCATGCTGGAGCACCGCCTTTAGTCGAGCAAATCGACCCCGGGACTTATTCTTTGTAAGCCCAGTACTTATTCTATCGGTCTCTTTTTGCCGAACCGCTAAGTGATGGGAACGTAAACACACCAGCATCGGTTGTCAAGCAATGCTAGGGGAACAAACACAGACACACAAACACACACACATACATATATACATATATACGACAGGCTTCTTTCAGTTTCTGTCTACCAAATCCACTCACAAGGCATTGGTCGGCCCAGGGCTATAGCAGAAGACACTTGCCCAAGATGCCACGCAGTGGGACTGAACCCGGAACCATGTGGTTGGTTAGCAAGCTACTTACCACACAGCCACTCCTGCGCCTATCGTGCGCCTATATATATATATATATATAGTAAAATGAAATGAAGTATTTATTGTCTTTTTGAATAGATGAAATGCTGAATATAAAATATTAAGGGACTAGTATACTTTTTTGCATTAATGCAGTCTTCAAGGTCCCAGGTTGTGACAGGAGTGTCTCAACTGTGGAACCACAGTTGAAACACTTGCACATGCACACACACACTCACACACGTGCATGTGTGCACACATTAAACAAGGTAGTCCTAGATATACAAAAAGAGCAGACGGTCATGTGGGAACTTGTTTGATCATATATTTTCTCAATCAGGACTGGACTAGGACTAAAAACCATAGCAACAAAAATTCCTGTATCTGTGCTTTGAAAAAAAAACTCACAGGAGTGGCTGTGTGGTAAGTAGCTTCCTTACCAACCACATGGTTCCGGGTTCAGTTCAACTTCACGGCACCTTAGGCAAGTGTCTTCTACTATAGCCTGGGGCTGACCAAAGCCTTGTGAGTGGATTTGGTAAACTGAAACTGAAAGAAACCCATCATATATATATAAATGCATATATGTGTGTGTGTGTGTGTGTATGTGTGGGTATTTGTGTCTGTATTTGTCCCCCTCAACATCACTTGACAACTGATGCTGGTGTGTTTATGTCCCTGTAACTTAGTGGTTCAGCAATAAGACTGATAACATAAGTACTAAGCTTACAAAGAATACGTCTTGGGGTCGATTTGTTCGACTAAAGGCGGTGCTCCAGCATGGCCACAGTCAAATGACTGAAACAAATAACAGAATAAAAGAAAAAAACAGTAGAATGGTAGAAATAACATGACCACAGGGTTGAATGTAATAATTGTGTATTCATCTTTGTTCCCCAACATCCTGAGTTCATATTACCCTGATGTCAGTTTTGCTTTACATCTTTTGGGGCAGGTAAAATACATGTCCGCCAAATACTGAAGTTTTATTTAATCGATGTTATCATTCAGTTATATGTTAGGGACCACATGTAAAGTATTGGAAAACCTACTTTTTTCCGTCGAGGGCTTACATGCCCCATTATTAGACTATTTTCCTTAGTCATTGCATGGTGATTGCTATAAGCTTTAAGCTTATAAAATACTATTATTATTATTATTATTATTATTATTTACACAGACACATATTTTTATATATATATATATATATATATATACATAAACACACATTGTACTATATATATACATATATATATAAATATATATATATATATATATGTATGTATATATATATATTATATATATATATATATATATATATATAAACATCAATTAATATAAACAGCTAGGTGCAATATAATACCATAAATGAAAAGTCTTATCATCACTAATTGTGACGATAAAATTATATATATGCGTGTGTATGTGTGTATATATTATATATATATATATATATATATATACACACACGCACACATGTATATTAGGGTGGAGCGAAAATAGTACTTTTTATACAGATTTTCAAAATGTTTTCAAGAATACATTTTTCATTGTGATATTCTTTAAAAGCAACTGCGTTAAAATCTGAAGTTCTTAAATTTACATCTTCAGGCTCCAGTACCATTGCCAGTATCACTTGACTGGCCCTCATAAAAGCACCCACTGCACTCTCGGAGTGGTTGGCATTAGGAAGAGCATCCAGCTGTAGAAACATTGCCAGATCAGATTGGAGCCTGATGCAGCCATCTGGTTCGCCAGACCTCAGTCAAATCGTCCAACTCATGCTAGCATGGAAAGCGGACGTTAAACGATGATGATGAGGCTCCACAACACATTTGGAATATTGAATAATGAATGAAAAATCAATTTATAACATGTTTGCAATTCCTCAGTTTTATTTTTTACATCTATTGTTACGAATCAATTTTCTTTTGTGAAATCCTTTAGAAACGAGAGTGTTAAAATATCAAACTCTAAAATTTATGTCTTCAGGTTCCGCAACACACTTAAAATTTCAAAATTATGTGAAATAGATAGACTTTTCAACTTTGCTTTCTTTATTATTTTTAATACTAGGTCACCGAATATGTGTTACATGAGGTCTAGACTAAACACATGTTGAAATAAAATTACGTGTAAACCAATTTTTGATTCTTGGCACATTATGGTGATAAAAATAATTAACATTTTCAATTTATTCGAAATAATTCCATGTAACTAAATAATATGAATCGTTGTAGTGCATTCCTCTTCGTTCCAGTAATAAAGCCAATTAATTATTTTTGTAGACAAGAATTAGCATCTCACTCTCAAATAAAGAATGGAACAGTCAAAGATTTGTTGCTAATGACATAATGCTAATTGCTCGTTATGTTCAAAATAGCTAAAACTTTCTAATCAACCACTAAACATTCTGTTTAGATAATACTTAATCTATTCTGCCAATGATCATTTTTTAATTTGTCCGTTGATCCTGTAAAAAATCTTGTTCTTTCTGTGCTACTTTTTTGTGTCTACTACAACTGCAGTTTTTAAAGGTGTTGCACCTGCAACAGGAAATCTATATATATATAAAAGTGAGGTTGTGTGGTGTCTGTTTCCTACGATTTAGATTCCTAACTACTCCCACATTTTGCGGTGCAGTTTAACCAAAAGCAGGTATCTTATAGTCGTGATTCATATCAAGCCCTTCTGGGTATTAGCGTGCGTTTACAATAGGTCTACGATTTTAAAATAAATTTACCATCATTTTTTCCCATTTTAATGCATTTTTGGCATATATAAGAGAAGTAACTCTAAAAATGTATTATTAAATCTCAGAACGTAAAAAGCTACAGTAACACCCCCCTTTGTGGTTAGCCATATTGAGATGGCTATTATACTTTACATCTCTAAAAATGCTTATATAGTTATTTCCCTTACAAACCCGAGCAACGCCGCGCGATACTGCTAGTGTCAAATAAATCTTTTGTTGCATTGTTTTTGAACACATTACACTTTACTCTTTTACTCTTTTACTTGTTTCAGTCATTTGACTGTGGCCATGCTGCAGCACCGCCTTTAGTCGAGCAAATCGACCCCGGGACTTATTCTTTGTAAGCCTAGTACTTATTCTATCGGTCTCTTTTGCCGAACCACTAAGTGACGGGGACGTAAACACACCAGCATTGCTTGTCAAGCAATGCTAGGGAGACAAACACAGACACACAAACACACACACACATACATACATATATATATACATATATACGATAGGCTTCTTTCAGTTTCCGTCTACCAAATCCACTCACAAGGCATTGGTCGGCCCGAGGCTATAGTAGAAGACACTTGCCCAAGGTGCTATGCAGTGGGACTGAATCCAGAACCATGTGGTTGGTTAGCAAGCTACTTACCACACAGCCACTCCTGCGCCACTTTGATTGAAACGATAGCACATTTTTTCTATTTTTCACAGATTTTAGTAATTCTTGGTACTTTAGATAAAAGCTTAAGATTTTTGATTTAACTAATTCAATCATAATACAAGAGATGGATGCCTTTCACCAGTGCTATGAGGCCATTCCTTCTGCCTGCACTAACATTTTCAAACACATGGGGCTCAGTTCTCTAACCCTAACCATGATGGTTTGGCTACCCCACGCATCTCTCTCCATGACACATGCGTCTCTGTAGCTTTCACCCCTCCTACACCACACCCTCACTCTGCTGTTTGAGGTGGAAAGGCAGTACCTATTTCTTTACTACCCACAAGGGGCTGGATTAAGTCAATTACATCGACCCCAATGCGTAACTGGTACTTAATTTATCGACCCCAAGAAGGATGAAAGGCAAAGTCGACCTCGGTGGAATTTGAACTCAGAACGTAACGGCAGACGAAATACGGCTACGCATTTCACCCGGCGTGCTAACGTTTCTGCCAGCTCGCTGCCCTTAAAGGCAGTACCGGCTTTCACCAGATGCGTCCAAATTACAAATGCCAGGAATGCAGTTCAAGTTGATTTTTATACCCATAACTTCCACGAGATGCACATGCATTTCGGTTTTCATGATAATTGTTTGCAACTGCTACCTACAGCATTCATTGCAGCTGCATTTTGGCGTCTTGTTTCGGGGAAAGTTGAAAGGTTACCTACAATTTGGGTCTCAACTATAATCCAGCATGTCTTGGAATATTTACACTTACATCCTTAAAATAAATTTCCAGAATTTACCATATACCAGGTACAGGAGTGGCTGTGTGGTAAGTAGCTTGCTTACCAACCAGATGGTTCTGGGTTCAGTCCTACTGCATGGCACCTTGGGCAAGTGTCTTCTGCTATAGCCTCGGGCCGACCAAAGCCACGTGATTGGATTTGGTAGACAGAAACTGAAAGAAGCTTGTCGTATAATTATATATATATATGGCACCTGTGCAGGTGGCACGTAAAAAGCACCCACTACACTCACGGAGTGGTTGGCATTAGGAAGGGCATCCAGCCGTAGAAACACTGCCAAATCTGACTGGGCCTGATGAAGCCTTCCGGTTTCACAGACCCCAGTTAAACCGTCCAACCCATGCTAGCATGGAAAACGGACGCTAAATGATGATGATGATGATATATATACATATGTGTGTGTGTGTATGTATATGTTTGTGTGTCTGTGTTTGTCCCCCCAACATTGCCTGACAACCAATGCTGGTGTGTTTACATCCCCATCACTTAGTGGTCCGGCAAGAGAGACCCATAGAATAAGTACTAGGCTTGCAAAGAATAAGTCCTGGGGTTGATTTCCTCGACTAAAGGCGGTGCTCCAGCTTGGCCACAGTCAAATGACTGAAACAAATAAAAGAATAAAAGAATATAAAAAAATAACATTTGAAAAAATTGCATTTCTTTTTGTGGTTCAGTGCACATAAATATATATCTATAACTGCGTATTATATATACATATACTTGAGTATATTTCTGTGTGTCTTCATTTTGCTTTTGATCAGCCTGGGGATATAGCAGGCAACTCTTGCTCAAGGTAACACACAGGGAGACTGAATCCCAAACCATATGGTTTGGAAACTAATTTCTTAACCACACAGCTACATCAGTGCTTCCATAAATGATAAAAATCTGTCTTCTTTCATTTATTTATATAAACTAACTTCAGACAAGCTACAGTGATTTACTGTCTTGTTGTTGTCATTGTTGTTGTTGTTTAGGCCCCTCTCTAGGTCAGCCTTGATCCAGTAGATCTATGGTGATCAATGATATTCCAGCCATGACCACAACATCATTTATTCAAGCTTCTAAGACTCCACTGTCATTTTAAGAGACCAGATCAGTGGTTTGCTGTCCTTTTGATTTTGTTGTGCACCAGAGATCAAATAACAAATCACTAACATACTTCACATAGAAATTAAAAATAAATAAATAAACAAACTATGCCAAAAATTTCGAGAAAATATAGAAAATTATTGCTTATCTTGTTGTATCACCCAACCCTGGTTGTGCGGTTGTTGAGTTTACTTTGCAATCTTGTGGGTCCAAATCTTATGGTTCCAACTTTGGTCTCATAGTATATAGCATCTTGAGCAAGTGTCTTCAATTGTAATCTCAGGCTGCCCAAGGCTTTGAAAGTGGGACTGGTAGACTGCATGCTAAGAAGCTCATCATACAGATATGTACCTACATACACACACACACACACACACGCACACATACACACACATATATGTTTATGTTTTCCAGTTTCAGCTCTTGAGCTGTGGCCATGCTGGGGCACCGCCATGTATATACTTTTTTTAATAAAAACTGCAGAAACATCACAAAAAACTGTGACTCAGAGCTGTGACTCTTGATTACAACTGTCTGACTAATATGAAACTCTGAGTCACAGTTTTTGTAGCTTTAATAAAAAAAAGCATATTACTCTATCTTCAGTATTCTAGTACTATTTTTTCTACCTTGTTTTGCATTCATGAGCTTACAAGTGTACACACACACACACACACACACACACACACATATATATGTACTCTTTATTTGTGGATTGATAAGGTAACCAGTGGTTTCATGCAAAAGGATCCTCACAATTATCCAATGCGATCCACATGGGAATGTCAGTACTTGTCTCCATAATGGATGGGAATACAGGTATCAGCATTTCTAAGTGGAGTGCTTGAAAAACTGTGGGGACCTTTCCACATGAAACCAGTGGTTGTTTTATTAATCTACAAATGAAGAATACTCACCCCCATTATGATGTTGGACACTCATTCTCACTGCTTGATACTAGCATATATATACAGAGTGCAATGTGTAAATTGTTGCCATTTTATATTTTGCACATGTGCATTGTTTGATTTTTGATTTTGTCAACTACACAGTATAGTAGGGTCAGTTGGGTACCATTTATGAGAAAAACAGTACCATGATACGATTCACTCTGCCAGAAATTTCAAAACAACACGCTGTATTGTTTGACACTTACACCGGAAGCTCCGATACGAACATCGCAGAGTGTTTGGGTTTCAATATGAGGACAGTGCAAAGGATTTGGAAAGAGCTGGATGAGTCTAACAGTGATTATGAAAGTACGGCAGCTTGGAAAACTCACTCTGATCTTTCTGATAAGAAAAGAACGCCTGAATTTGTTGGGCAGATCCAGGCCATGATTGGCAACAATCCTTCCAACTCAATCAGGTCCATCGTCAGGGACATGGGAGTGTCTGAGTTTCTTATCAGGCAGGTAATGCATGAAGACATTTGACCTGAGGCTATGGCAGAAGGCAACTGCCCAAGGTGCTTTGCAGTGGGACTGAACCTGATCTCTGAAATCCATAAAAGATGTGCACTGTCAAATGTATCTGGGAAGATCAATTCATACCATACTCATATTTTTCTTTATATATTACTTGCTGTTTTCAAAATAATAGTTCAATAATGAAAACACAAACATATACACTCATTTCCACCGTGTATTTTGTTCTCATGCTATGATGTTATTTTCCCAATGAGTAGTCTGTTTATTAGAGCATGCTGTATGTTGTATAGATGTTAGACCTACATACACCATTACTGTATACTATATATATACTGTTCTTTTGCTCTGTTTTTGAACAGCAGCTGTGCCAGGACACAGCTTTTGATGTCTTTAGGTAATTGTATCGACCCAAGTACTTATTTAAGTACAGTATTTATTTTATCAATCTTTGTTAAGTGCAGGCATGGCTGTATATTTAAAAATGCTTGATTCCCCACTACATAGTTTCGGGTTCATTCACATTGCACTTTGAGCAAGTATTTTCTGCAACAACCCCAGGCTAACCAAAGTCGTGTGAGTGGATTTGATAGATAGAAACTGAAATAAATCCATCATCATTCTCATCATCATCATCATCATCATTACCACCACCACCACCACCACCACCACCACCATCATCATCGTCATTGTCATCATCGTCATTGTCATCATCGTCATCATCATCATCATCATCATCATCATCATCATCATCACATCATCATCATCACCTTTAAGTTGCTAGATTGTCAAATAGATTGTTTCACAGTAGTCATTCTGAACCCTTTGCATTCCGAGTTCAGATCTTGACATTATTGACTTTGCCGTGCACACATTCAAGATCAATAAGGAAGCACCGATTCCAGTGAGGTAGATTGGTAGCATTGTTACAACATCATACGAGATTCTTTACAGTATCTCTACTGGCCATTTTTGTTCTGATAGCAATGTCTGTGTTATCACAGTGCCAAGCTGTATTGGCCCCAAAGAAGATGGCTTTTACTTCCTTGGACAACATCACTGATATAAGGAAGGCGAGATTTATATGCATAGACATCTGCTGGTCTTGCACACATCCCACCCCAAACCCCATAAACGTAACTTATCCAGTCATAGGCGCACGAGTGGCTGTGTGGTAAGTAGCTTGCTTACCAACCACATGGTTCCGGGCTCAGTCCCACTGCGTGGGACCTTGGGCAAGTGTCTTCTACTATAGCTTGAGGCTGACCAAAGGCTTGTGAATGGATTTGGTAGATGGAAACTGAAAGAAGCCCATCATATATATATATATATATGTGTGTGTGTGTATATATGTGTGTGTGTGTGTGTGTTTGATAACTGATGTGGGCATGTTTATGTACCCATAACTTAGCACTTCAGCAAAAGAGACCGATAGAATAAGTACTTGGCTTACAAAGAATAAGTCCTGGGGTTGATTTCCTCGACTAAAGGCAGTGCTCCAGCATGGCCGAAGTCAAATGACTGAAACAAGTTAAAGAGTAAAGAGTAAAAAAGAGAGTCTAGTGCATATTAATGCGGATACAAGAACAAGCTCGAGCAATGAAGGTCAAGTAAATCACTGAAATCAGAGAATTAGAAGAGAATCACCCATCCAAGTAGCCAGGAATTGATTGCATGAAGAAACGAAGGAGATAAAATCATAAACTGAATGTGCGTGTGTGTGTGTATGTGTATGGACGTGGCTTTGTGGTAAGAAGTTTGTCTCCCAACTATTTGGTTCCAGGTTCACAATCCCACTGCATGGCATTTTAGGCAATTGTCTTCTACTACAGCCTTGGGCCAACCGAATCCTTGTGAGTGGATTTGGTACACTAAAGAAAGTCTGTCATGTGTATGTGTGTGTGTGTGTGTGTGTGTGTGTGTGTGTGTGTATGTGTGTGTGTATGTGTGTGTGTTTGTACGTGTGCAGGTGTGTGTGTATCTATGTGTGTGTGTCTGTGTCTGCGTTTGTCCCCACCACCATTGCTTGAAAACCGGTGGTGGTGTGTTTACATCCCTGTAACTTAGCAGATCAGCAAAAAGGATCAGTAGAATAAGTACCAGGCTTCAAAAATTTTTTTAAAAAACGTAAAAGAAAAAGAAAACCGATAAGTCCTTGAGTTAATTTGTTCAACTAAAACATTTCAAGACGATGCCCCAGCATGGCCACAGCCTAATGACTGAAATAAGCAAAAGATAAAGGATGAAAGAGATTAGTTATTTTTATTTCCAGTTATAATAAAAACAATTTTACATTAATCTGGTGGGTCACTCAGTACTTTAGTAAAGTACAAATTTATTATTCTTATTCAAGAATGCTGTTGACAATGACTTTGAAGTTTCGGCCAGAAAAGCCATCATCTGACAATGGCTTAGCTGGACAAAAGCCATGTGCCTCAGCGGACTTTTCTAAAGATTCGTTCTACAATTAGGGGAATAGTTGTCTGATGAATATTCCATCAATGCCTGATGTGAAAATGAAATTAGCAGACAATTTGTTCAAGAACACCAAGGTTTATATGAAATGAGTGTAAATGTCCTAACAGACTCAAGAATGATTCAAAATGAAATGGCAATATAAAGTAGAATCCCCTTTTTATAACAATGGAACGGTCCAAACTGCGACACACCAACTGGCTTTTCCTGTTATTGAATTCTCCGTGTTTGAATGATTGAGAAACAGTACAAAGAATTCTGTTATTCTTTTACTCTTTTATTATTAGTTTCAGCTTGGAGATGGCGACCAAGCTGGAGCACTGCCTACGAGTGTAGAGAATTGTGTAAAATCGCGGAAAGATTTATTATAGGTGTGAATTAATAACATAATAAGTTGGTAGTCATGTAAATCAAAAAGCCTAGACAGGAAAACAAGATAACTAGTCACTGCATAGCGAATTCATCTTTCTAAAGATTTATATAAAAAGGATATACTTATCTTATATACAATGGAAAAAAAAAAGTCTGATACAAATCAAGAACTATTACAAAAAAGCAATAGTGTATCTAACAAAAAATAGAATGCTAAGGAGCAAGCAAAGAGAGAAGGAGAGAGACTGTTGGTTGAATCTGTAGTTTATAACAGATGACAATGAAATCTTTCTTTATACATGTATGCGTGTGTGTGTGTGTATGTGTGTGTGTGTGTGTGTGTGTATGTATGTGAAGAAAACTTAAAGTACAACAAACTAGAAAAGCTTATTACACAAAGAAAAGCATTCAGAGAAAAGACAAAACCGGAAAGAGAAAAGAGCAGAACAAAAGACAAAATCAAAACTAAGTTAAAAAACAAAAAATAATAATAATAATAATAATAATAATAATAATAATAATAATAATAATAATAATACTAAAGCAAAAAAATACAAAGTAAAACCTTTTCATCCCGAGTCTTTTCGAAGACTTTACAAAGAGGAAGTGAATTAATATGAAAGTTAACAATGGCTCAAAATCTCTGGACTAAAGATTGAAATGGAAGGCTGGACAGAATTAATGCCCAGCCGTAAATAACTCTGTAAGTAATATAATGAAACAAGAGACTAATACCAACTGCATGTTATGCAATGAATACAAAGAAACAATTGATTACATCATTTCTGGCTGTCCAGCATTTGTAAAGACATAGTATTATCAACAAAGTATGACCGAGTTGGAAGCTGCGTCCGCTGGGCAAGGCAATATAACAATGTTTCAACATCAAAGCTGATAATAAATGGTATACACACACACACACACATACACAAATACACACACACATACACACACACAAACACACATACGCACACATACAGTTACTTTTCTTGTGTCTGAGACAGGCACAATGTTACATCCTTGGCCAACTACATATGGCATTTTAAAGAAGAGAGAATGTTATACAGGATTAAATGGAAGCTCCTGGAACAGTCTGGATTACACCTCAATGGGAACAGATGATGGAAACTTTACTTAGCTGAGCGGGCAAGAATCTTCAAAAATTTGCTTGACCCAGAGTCTTCATAAACTCCAAAAGTGAGATGTTGAGTCAGTGCCTTCATAAGAGAAAATTCATGTTGAAGACAGAATTCACTGCTTACTGACTAGTGAACAGAAATCGTACATAAACTGACCCTTTTGAGACACAACCGGAACTGTTCAAATGGAGATAACTCACTTTTGCTTTGAAATATTGAAATATTTCATTTCAGGTGTTTTTTCACAACCTTGCTGACCTCCATTACTGAAGCACTTGTCTCAGATCCAAAAAGAGGACCTGTGTGTATAAATGTATGTATGAATGTATGTATAAATGTATGTATGAATGTATGCATGTGTATCATATCTGTATGTATAAATGAATATATCTGTGTGTACATATATATATATATATATACATATATATATGTGGAGGCGCAATGGCCTAGTGGTTAGGGCAGCGGACCTGCGGTCGGAGGATCGCGGTTTCGATTCCCAGATCGGGCGTTGTGTGTGTTTATTGAGCGAAAACACCTAAAAGCTCCACGAGGCTCCAGCAGGAGGTGGTGCTCCCTGCTGTACTCTTTCACCACTCTAAAGGCAGTGCTCCAGCATGGCTGCAGTCAAATGACTGAAACAAGTACAAAAAAAAAATACAAGAAAGAAACAACAAGAATGGATTAGTTGTTCAGTACAATTGTTTCATACGAAGAACAGCTTTATTAAAAGCTGCAAATATTGCAGCAAATACAAGTGTCCCGTATTCATCAGCCAAAACACATATGAGTTTTCCAAACATCCTAGGGGGTGAGGCTACACTCATGAAGCATCGAAGAGAGTTCTATGAAAAGCAAAGTTAGATTGTAAGCAGACTTCAAAAGTTCTCTAATGATGCACAGTTTTATAAAAGGTTTTTAAAATAGTTTGTTAGCTTCACAGAAAAGATAAATCCATCCATAATAATGCAGGTGTAATTTCCGGAGATATGAGGAGATATTTTATACTCAGAGACGATGAATGTATCCATAATAATGTAGATGTAATTTCCTGATATATGAGAGAAGTGTTTGTATGTGTGTGTGTCTTTGTGTCTGTTTGTCCATACAACCACCACCACCACTTGACAACTGGTGCTGGTGTGTTTACATCCCTGAAATTTAGCAGTTTGGCAAAAGAGACTGATAGAATAAGTACCAGACTTAAAAAACAATACAAAAAAAAACAGAAAATAAGTACTGGAGTTGATTAGTTTGACTAAAACTCACCAAGGCAGTGCTCCAGCATGGACGCAGTCTAGTGACCGAAACAACATAAAAGATAAAAGATATGCATGACATTGTATGCATATATCATTACTACCTGATATGTGGTGCCTCAAAGTAAAATGCACCTAGTACACTCTATAAAATGTTAGGCATTAGGCAGAGCATCCCGCTGGAAAAACTGTGCCAGCATGGAAGGCAGATATTAAAGTAACAATAACAAGGATGATATTGATGATGGTAAAAAAGGAACAAAATACGGTTCCTGTAGAATTTGAAAACAACAATGTACGCTAATGTATCAGATAGTGCTAAGCCTCTAGTTTGATCTCTCACCATTCGTACTATATCTCTCCAATCAAATTACCTCAAAGAAAATCAATAAATGCTTTTTTAAACTGAAAGTTTACAAAAATAAAACTGATTACCTGCTGAAAGACAAACCTTCATCTTGTTTGTCTTTCAGATAGACGGCAACATAGTCTTGGAGTTATGTTTTTGTGTCTATGTGTACGAGTGCATGTGTGTGTGTGTGTGTGCGTGTGTGTGTGTATGTACACCACAATATCAACATACATGTATGCGTGTTTACCTGTTATTATATATTTTTCTGAGTGTATGTGTGTGTACTTTTATGATTAGGTGAATCTGTGTATGTGTGTGTGTGTGTGCATTTGTTGTTCTTGTATTGGTATATGTGTGTTTGTATTGTCTGAGTGTGTGTGTGTGTGTGTGTGTGTGTGCGTGTGTGTGTGTATGTACACCACAATATCAACATACATGTATGTGTGTTTGCCTGTTATTATATATTTTTCTGAGTGTATGTGTGTGTACTTTTATGATTAGGTGCATCTGTGTATGTGTGTGTGCATTTGTTGTTCTTGTATTGGTATATGTGTGTTTGTATTGTCTGAGTGTGTGTGTGTGTGTGTGTGTGTGCATGTGTGTGTGTGTGTCTGCTTGAATATCTATGTATATGTATGTGCATGCACTTTTATGACTCGGTGAATCTGTGTGTGTGTGTGCATTTGTTGATCTTGTATTGATGTGTGTGTGTTTGTATTTGTCTGGGTATGCGTGTGTTGCACGCATGCGAATGTGTATGTATGCATACATGTGCTTGGATGTGTACATATGTATGTATGTTTGTTTGTTTGTCTGTTATTACGTATATTTGTATGCGTATATGTGTACACTTGCATGACTCTGCATAAATGTGCGTAAAAGTGCAATTGTTGCACTTGTATCTTTTTGTATGTGTGTGTGTGTGTATGTGTGTGTGTGTATGTGCATGTACTTGAACATTTACATATAAATATGTGTGTTTTTTTTGCTATAGTGTATGCTTGTATGTGTGAGTGTGAGTACTTGTATGACTGCATGAATGCATGTGTGTGCGTGTGTGTGCATGCGTTTGTTGTGCTAATATATATATGTGTGTTTTTGTATTTATGTATCAATGTGTGTATGTGTGTATGTGCTTTAATGTATACATATAAGTATGCGTGTTTGTCTGTCATAGTATATGTTTGTATGTGTGTGCGCGTATGATCTTGTATGACTGCATGAGTGTGTGTATGTGTATGTGTGTAGTTGTCATGCTAATATTTATGTGTGTGCTTGTATTTGTTTGAGTGTGTTCAAATGTTTACGTATATGTATGCGTTTGTCTTAGTGTGTATGTTTTCACATGTGAATGTGTGAGCACTTGTGTGATTATGTGAATGTGTATGTTTATCTGTTAATGTGTAAGTGTATGTGTGCGTGTTTCTAGTTATGTATGTATGGTTTTTGTGTCTGTATTTGTATCAGAAGGTGCATGGTTCAGTGGTTAGAGCATCAAGCTTACGATCGTGAGGTTGTGAGTTCAAATCCTGGACTGGGTTGCTTGTTGTGTTCTTGGGCAAGACACTTTATTTCATGTTGCTCCAGTTTACTCAGCTGTAGAAATGAGTTGTGACATCACTGGTGCCAAGCTGTATCGGCCCCTTTGCCTTTCCCGTGGAGAGGGATGGCTGATATGCATGGGTGACTGCTGGTCTTCCAGAAAATAACCTTGCCCAGACTTGTGCCTCGGAGGGTAACTTTCTAGGTGCAATCCTACAGTCAGTCATGACCAAAGGGGGTCTCGGCATTTGTATCAGCATATGCATGTTTCTTTTATCAGTGTGTGTATATGTTTGTATGCCAGTGTGTCTATATGAATGAGTTCAAATATTTATGTGTTTCTTTGTTATTGTGTATATCTGTGTATGTACCTGTGCTTCTATTTATGTGTGTGTCTATGTTGTTGTTTGTTCCTTCTCGAGCCATGCCTGGCTCATAAGGGCCGGTTTCCCGGTTTCCTTGGCGTATAGGTTCCCTACCTGGATGTGATGCCGGTCCGTCGCAGGTGAGCTGCAAGATGCAGGAGGAAAGAGTGAGAGATGGTTGTGGCGAAAGAGTCAGCAGAAGTTCACTATTACCTTCTGCCGGAGTCGCGCGGAGCTTAGGTGTTTTGCTCATAAACACACACATCGTCCAGTCTGAGATTCGAACCCGCGATCCCTCGACCGTGAGTCCGCTGCTCTAACCACTAGGCCATATGCCTCCACTGTGTGTCTATGAGTGAGCTTGTATGACTGCATGTATGCATGTGTGCATTTGTGCGTTATTGCATATGCATGTGGGTATGTGTGTTTGTACGTGTATTTGTATGTGCGTGTGTGTGTGAACTATGCATGTGTTTGTATTTGTTTGTTATTGCATATGCGTATGCTGTGAGCTTGTTTTTAATTGCGTGTGTACTTGTATGGCTGCATGCATATGTATATTTGTCTGTTATTGTGTCTGTATGTCGATGTGTGTTTGTATATCTGTATGGGTGTATTTAATCTCTGATTACAAATATTCAAGTAATACTCTAATGAAGGATGCACATACACAATAATATGCAAACACACATACATATGAGTACACATTCAAGCACATACATACACACACGTGCACGCGCGCACACACACACACACACACACCACACACACACACAGACAACTGTACGCACACACACACAAACACATCTTTAGCCTATTTAAAAGGTTCTGCAATGGTTTGTGACCAAAGAATCTCCACTCTTACATTTATTGTCATCGCCATCATCATTGTCATCACTGCCATTACCACTGTCATCTTTGTCATCATCATTATTGTCAACATCACCTTCTTCATCTTCATCCTCATCCTCATCCTCATCATCATCCTTACCACCACCACCACCACCACCACCACCACCACCAATCACCGCCACTCCCACCACTCCCACCACTCCCACCACCACAGTCTCTCCTGCTACCATGATCATTATTATCATTATCAATGTGGCAATCTCCATGTGGTTGCTGGGCTTGCTAGAAATAACAGACAAATCTACTATCTTGAAAAAGAGGGTCTCCTTAGATATTGTAATACTGGATTAGTAATGCAAAAGAGAAGGACAGAGTAGTCCAGACAAGAATATCATTGATAATAAATTTGTTCCATTACACTTGACCTATGTCTAACCACCACCACCACCACCACCACACCACCACCACCATCATTATCCTTTAAAATGTCTGTTCCTCAATGCTGTCATGTGTTGGCAATGTCTACCATATTTCATAATTCCTTGCCCACCCCTTGTTTATCTTATCTTATCTTATACTGGCACCCTGATATTTGATTGATCCCACGATTGTCAGCAAATGACACATATTTTTTCTAACCAGCATTCTTCATCCGCACCTCATCACGACGATGCCCTTCCTACACACATTGGCTGCTCATGCCTTCAAGTCTTTTGTGATCGTATTTCTTGTGAAACACACAAGTATGTTTTGCATTAAATTTTGAAAATAATTGAGAATTAGGAAGAATTTAGTAAAATAATTAACTACATCATTATTAAGCTGGTGTTTTACAACATAACTTATCAAAGAGGTAGGGCTTGATGAAAGTACTGACAATTCAATTACTTGTTTGTAGCTCCTAGAAGCTATGAAGCATTATATCATACGTTTGAGTTCTGAATAAAATAAAAATAAAAAATAAAAACAGATAAAAAGACACAAAAATAATAAATAAAAACAAAAAAAAACAACAACAAAAGCTGAACATTTTTTGAGTGGAGACAAGATTATTTTAAAATGTTGCGTAGGTGACATTAACGGATATGATTTCTCGCTTGAATTAGATAGTGCAAAAGAATTATTTCCTGGAGATGTAGAGCTTCCAATAGAAAATCATTAAATTCATCAACAAGTGTTAAGTTACAGGATGTCAAGCCAAATCTAAGGGTTGCGTTAAGAATGATGCTTGTAATATTAGAGAACTGTGGCTGTGGGAGAGAATTGCTTTAATAAATCAAAGCTTATAAAGACACATTTACTGTCATGCATGACAAAGAAGACAGATTAAATTCTTTGGTAATTTTGTCAGTAGAAAATGATATTGTGGAAAAGATAGATACATTGGTGCAGGTATGGCTGTGTGGTAAGAAGCTTGCTTAAGGCGGCGAGCTGGCAGAAACGTTAGCACGCCGGGCGAGATGCTTAGCAGTATTTCGTCTGTCTGTCGCTACGTTCTGAGTTCAAGTTCCGCTGAGGTCGACTTTGCCTTTCATCCTTTTGGGTTCGATTAAATAAGTACCAGTTATGCACTGGGGTCGATATAATCGACTTAATTCCTTTGTCTGTCCTTGTTTGTCCCCTCTGTGTTTAGCCCCTTGTGGGCAGTAAAGAAATAAGAAGCTTGCTTCCCAACCAGATGGTTCCAGGTTCAGTCCCACTGTGTGGAACCTTGGGTAAGTGTGTTTCACTACAGCCCCAGGCTGACCAAAGCCTTGTGAGTGGATTTGATAGACATGTGTTTGTGTCAATGTTTATCCTCCGCCACCACTTGACAACTGGTGTTGGTATACTTTTTTACTCTTTTACTCTTTTACATGTTTCAGTCATTTGACTGTGGCCATGCTAGAGCACCGCCTTTAATCTAGCAACTCGACCCCGGGACTTATTTTTTTGTAAGCCCAGTACTTATTCTATCGGTCTCTTTTGCCAAACCGCTAAGTAATGGGGACATAGACACACCAGCATCGGTTGTCAAGCAATGCTAGGGGACAAACACAGACACACAAACACACACACACATATATATATATATATATATATATATATATATATATATATATATATATATATATATATATATATACGATGGGCTTCTTTCAGTTTCCGTCTACCAAATCCACTCACAAGGCTTTGGTCGGCCCGAGGCTATAGTAAAAGACTCTTGCCCAAGGTGCCACGCAGTGGGACTGCACCCAGAACCATGTGGTTGGTAGACAAGCTACTTACCACACAGCCACTCCTGCGCCTAGTATACTTTGTTTACATCCCTATAACTTAGTGGTTCAGCAAACAAGACCATTAAAATATGTACCAGGCTTTAAAAATATACTAGTACTGGGTTTGATTTGTTCCAATAAAAAAATTAAAATTCTTCAAGGCAGTATTCCAGCATGGCTGCATTCTAATGACTGAAACAAGTAAAAGATAAAAAAAAAACAAGAGATTGAAGCTATTCTTACAAATGTCTCTGTGGACTTACATTCATAAATCATTCCCCATTTTTCACTCAGAATTTTGTTTCTAACAAAAATATGTTGAGTTGTGATCATTTTTAATAATGCATATAACAATATAGTTTCTCTCTCTCCCAACTCTCTCTCTCTCTATCTTTTCATCTGTCTATCTATTTATCTATCTATTATCTATCTATTTATCCATCCATCCATCCATCCATCCATCCATCTCTCTATCTATTTCTCACCAAGTTACCATGTTTCCCAGCGTAAAAGTCAACATAGAATATAGTGTAAACATTGTGCAAACAATCAATCATCATTGCTAACTGCTCAAATCCTGTGGCAATTCAGATGGAATTTTTCACTCTTCCAAAGTCTTCTCGTTACTAAAGCTGACCTACTTCTTTTTTTAAAAAATTTTTTGGCTGTACATTTTGGTCTGTTTCAGTCATAGCACTGTAGCCATGCTGGAGCACCGCTTTGATGGGTTTAGTCAAATGCATCAACCTCCACCCCACCCCACCCCACCATGCTTATCTTTTAGTCTGGTAGTTATCCTATCAGTCTCTTGTGCCGAACTGCTAAGTTATGAAGATATAAACAAATCAACATCATTGTCAAATGATGGGACCAGGAGACAAAGACAGACACAAAGATATACACAAAGACACACACACTGTATGTATATATATATATATATATATGTTTATACATACACTGTATATGTATGTATATATATATATATATATATACATACAGTGTATGTATAAATATATATATGAAAAAACAAGTCAAAAATAGAAAATGCTAAGATAATTTTATAGTGAATCTTTCAGTACCGGTTTCAGTCATTTTGAGACCTTTTCAACTGTAATGATTAAATAATTAAATTTAGAAAAATTAGAAGAAAGGTTTTTTTAAAGGAATATTTCTATAGTAGTGTTCAGATATAAGTGGCATTCTGCCTTTCTCTGACTCCCTTGTTTGCACTTGTGTGTTCGAGGTCGTATGTATATATATATATATATATATATATACATACAGTGTGTGCGTGTGTGTGTGTCTTTGTGTATATCTTTGTGTCTGTCTTTGTCCCTGGTTGGGGTGTTGCAATCATGATCACAAGATCATGGTTTCAATTCATGGATCAGGTGGTACATTGTGTTCTTGAGCAAAACACTTCCTTTCATGTCACTCTGCATTCACTTCGACACATGACTGTGGCACACTGTGCACCTGGCCAGGTGACGTCAATTTGATGGCAGGAGTGACATAATGCACGGCACAAACATTTGATCACTATAAGCAAATCATTTGTGCAGTTTGTTAAATAAAAAAACTTAACGCTTATACATCATCTTTGATGGGAAATTCAATCATATATTCACACACACACACATACACACACACACGAGAGAAGGGCTGAAAAGTTCCTGGCTTTGGGTACAAGAAAGTATAGGAGGAGCATTTGACTGTGGCCATGCTGGAGCACTGCCTTTTAGTTGAGTAAATCAACCAGGGGACTTATTCTTTGTAAGCCTAGTACTTATTCTATCAATCTCTTTTGCCAAACCGTTAAGTTACGGAGATGTAAACACACCAGCATCGGTTGTCAAGCGATGTTGGGGGACAAACACAGACATACAAATGTATACACACACACACACACACATATATGTATACATATATATGACGGGCTTCTTTCAATTTCCATCTACCAAATCCACTCTCAAGGCTTTGGTCGGCCCGAGGCTATAGTACAAGATGCTTGTATAAAATGTATAAAATTATGATTTTATTCAGTTTCTCCTCTCAGATTTGCTCAGACTCATTGCAGTGGTCCTTCAGTTTTTCTAATCCCTGTAAAAGAACTTGGAAGGCTGGGCTTCCAAACAAGCCTATCACAATACCCTTAAAGCCAGGAAATTTCCAGCACCCCCTCAAATCATTCCCAATGCTTCAGCAGGGACTACCATTGCCATGGGTGCGACTTCTCCTCTTTTGACATTTTAAAGAGAAATACAAAACAAACAGAAAAGCAAAGGAAAACATACTCTGTATCTATAGGTGTAGCCCACATCTCTAATTGGTGATATCAACCTCTATTCTTCCTCCCACTAATTCTAATAAAATATTTTGTTCCATAAGAATGGAAACCTAACAAGTGTGTAGAAACGAAGATAAGAACAGGTAAAGAGATCAGGCTAAATATGGAATAGTGTTGCTATTTTAGTAATGTTTACTGTCAAAGTAAGTAGTAAATAGTAAATAGCATTGACTGTAAAGGAAATAATATTGGCTCTTCACCAGTTTGTAACCAGCTTCCTGTGAGAGATTGATATGAGAACTATGAAAATATACATCCTGCTGACATAATTGATTTCTTTTGACTAGGCACTAGACCAATTTTTGCAGAGGTGGGAGGGGGGTGGTGAATGTAGTAAATTCAACTGACATCTTGTATTATCATTATTATTTGGCACTGCCGATTTATGGATTAGGAGAGAGCAGAAAACTAGAGGAAAAGAAAATGTTCCTTGATTTTGACGGAATTGAAAAATATGTTTGACTCGGGCACGTAGGGTTTGAACTCAGGAATGTCATCATCATTATCATTATCGTCATTGTCATCATCATTGTCATTGCCATCATCATCATCATCATCATTATTGTCGTCATCACCATCCTTATCATCATCATTGTCATCATCATAATCGTCATCATCTTCATTATCATCACCATTATCATTATCATCGTCGACATCATTGTCATTATCATCATCACCGCCATCATCATCACGGACATCATCACGGACATCATCATCACGGACATCATCATCACGGACATCATCATCACGGACATCATCATCACGGACACCATCATCACGGACATCATCATCACAGACATCATCATCATGGACATCATCATCATCATCATCATCATCACTACCACCACCAATGTTGTTATTGCTATCATCACCATCATCGTTGTTGTTGTTGTCATCGTTGTCATCACTGTTGTTTTTGTCCTCCTCCTCCTCCTCATCATTATCTTCATTATTATCATTGTCGTCATCATCATCATCATCAGTCATCATCATCATTATCATCCTTATATTGTCATCACAGCCATCTTCGTCATCCCCACTATCATCATCATTATCATCATCATCATCATCACAATTGTCATTGTTGTCTTCATTGTCATTATCATTGATAAAAGTCTTCATTGTCATTATCAAAGATAAATGTTGGTTATGCTTGCATATCTTTTTACTTATTTCAATTCACGATTACATCACTGTACATAAATCCCCTCACTAAACAAGGTTTTCGAAATTGTCTTTGTACATATATATTCCCCTCCCATTACCGAAAGCTGAACAGTTATCTCCCTTACCCACAACAATAACAACAATTATGATAACCAATTACCTCCCTTTTATTTATCTACTTATGAAGTCATTCACTCGTGAATTTCATCACCCACAACATGGACAAAATTTCTTCTTAAGAAAAAATACATATTCAAATAAGTAAAACATTATATCATGAATAGCGATAGTGAAACCGGTCGATATATTAAAAATTATATTAAAGCTATGTAAGTGTGCGTATTTTCCTTTTTCAATTTTTCATATATATATATATATATATGTGTGTGTGTGTGTGTGTATTTATATATGTGCCGGTGACATGTAAAAGCACCCACTACACTCTTGGAGAGGTTGGCATTAGGAAGGGCATCCAGCTGTAGAAACTCTGCCAGATCAAGATTGGAGCCTGGTGCAGCCATCTGGTTTGCCAGCCCTCAGTCAAATCGTCCAACCCATGCTAGCATGGAAAGTGGACGTTAAACAATGATGATGATGATGATGTATGTGTGTGTGTATATGTTTGTGTGTCTGTGTTTGTCCCCCCCAACATTGCTTGACAACCGATGCTGGTATGTTTAGGTCCCCGTAACGGCAAAAGAGACCAATAGAATAAGTACTAGGCTTACAAAGAATAAGTACTGGGGTCGATTGCTCGACTGAAGGCGGTGCTCCAGCATGGCCACAGTCAAATGACTGAAACAAGTAAAAGAGTAAAAGAGTTAAGAGTAACTGACTTACCCCGAAATTGCTGGCCTTGTGCCCAAATTTGAAATCAGTATTGAAGGTTAAGTTATTTTCCCTTTCATTAATTCAAAGTTGACGTTGAGAAGTACAAGTGAAGTAGTGGGGTCAGTTTAATCAAATGAAAATTGCCCAACAGTATTTGTGGCCAAGGGACAATGTATGAAATCAACATTAAAAGAAAGGTCAAGTATTTGAAAGTAATATGAAAATTAATAATCAAACTCAAAACAATTTTGACAGAAAAATTATTTCATTGTTGTTTAATTAAAAAAAAATATTTATTGCTATTATCAAAGAAAAGTAGCAAAAGCTGAAAATATGCACATGCAACACACACACACACAACACACATACACATACACAAATGTGCAGACACACACATGCATACATATATGCACAGAGAAGCAGAAACATGCTCTATGTGTGTGTGTGTGTATGTGTGTGTGGGTATACATATATACATATAAATATATATTGTGGCCGAAGCCAGTGCCGCCTCGACTGGCTTCCGTGCCGGTGGCACATAAAATGCACCAATCCAACCGTGGCCGATGCCAACCTCGCCTGGCACCAGTGCAGGTGGCACGTAAAAAGCACCCACTACACTCACGGAGTGGTTGGCGTTAGGAAGGGCATCCAGCTGTAGAAACATTGCCAGATAAGACCGGAGCCTGGTGCAGCCTTCTAGCTTCCCAGATCTCTGGTCGAACCGTCCAACCCATGCTAGCATGGAAAGCGGACGTTAAGCGATGATGAAGATGATGATGATGATGCTTAGAGAGATAGGATAGATATATAATGTATATACACACACACACACACACACACACACACATATATATATATATATATATATATATATATAAAATATTATTAGAGACAAAACCACTATTTTGCAAAACAAACAAGGAAAGACTTAATCAATACATAAAATTTTAATAAATAGTAAAAAAACCGCCACTACAATTGTTTCTTGTCTTGATCGACAATCTTCAGGTGGACTTCCAATAAGTCAGTTTCATAATTTGAAACTGACTTATTGGAAGTCCACCTGAAGATTGTCGATCAAGACAGGAAACAATTATAGTGGCGGTTTTTTTTTTTACTATTTATTAAAATTTTATGTATTGATTAAGTCTTTCCTTGTTTGTTTTGCAAAATAGTGGTTTTGTCTCTAATAATATTTTATAATATTTTACTATAAAATTGGATTTAATCCTAAATCTGATTTTTTCCCTGTAAATTTGGATTTATTCCCTAATATTTATTATTATATATATATATATATATATATATATATATATATTTACATATGTAACGTATATATACACAGATACATATACACATATGAACACATATCTCTACATAAATACATGCATAAATGCACACGCATACACACACACAAATCTTTATAATCCACATTGTAACCGTTTTTATATATTTTTTTTACTACCTCATTTAACGGACCAGCTGTCAAAATAAAAAAAACCATTCATCGTGAATATAGTTATGTAAGAAGTAAACTGTTTACAAGTATTTCACTATTACAACAATACAGTGTCCTTGAATATAATCTTACACATACGCATCTTACAAATACACATACGCACACATACATGTATATATGTATATATATCTTTATATATAAAAGTCAAGTTGTGTGTCTGTCTCCTACGATTTAGATTCCTAACTACTCCCACATTATAGTCGTGATTCATATCGAGGCCTTCTGGATATTAGTGCGCGTCTATGATGAGTCTGCGATTTAAAAAAAAATTTACCATCATTTTTTTCCATTTTAACGCATTTTTTTCGCTATTATATAAGGGAAGTAACTCTCTAAAAATGTCTACGATGAGTCGATTTTAAAAAAAATTTACCATAATTTTTTTTCCATTTTTAATGCATTTTTTTGCTATTTTTTTACTATAACTCTCTAAAAATGCTTATATAGTTATTTCCCTTACAAACCCAAGCAACGCCGGGCGATACTGCTAGTATATATATATATAAAATTTTTAAATAGGATAAAATCTTTATAAGAATTTATCAAGTAGTCAGCATCGGAAAACCTCATAAGGGAAAAATAATAATTTTTTCCCTTTAAATATATTTATTTATATTAAGGGCATTAGAACATATGAATGCCTCACGCTATGTCTGGAATGTTAATTTTCGTTCATTTTTATGTGTCTTGATTATACCTGCACTGACGATTAAAAAGTGCATTTTGTGCACTAATTATGAAATCATGATTTGTGGCTGAATTTGTTTTTAAGGAGCTCGCTTCAAGACTTGCATTCCCTCACATTCGGTACACTATTTTTATTATGGTAGTTTTGACTTTAAGAGTTCCTCATAGCATGAACCATTCATGTGTAGTAATGCCCTTAACATAAATAAATATGTGTGTGTGTGTGTGTGTGTGAAAGAGAGAGAGAGAGAGAGAGAGAGACAGTATGATATAGTTGCAAACAATTACTCATGGTGCCACATAGTAGAACTGAACTCAGAACAATGTGGTTGGGATGCAAACTTCTTATTTCTTTATTGCTCACAAGGGGCTAAACACAGAGGGGACAAACAAGGACAGACAAAGGGATTAAGTTGATTATATCGACCCCAGTGTGTAACTGGTACTTAGTTTATCCTTCGAAAATTTTGGCCTTACCAAGGCAATGACTTGTGACTGAGACCTTTGGAGATATGCTTTGCTTGAGAAGACCCGACAAGCCAAGTGAGACCATAGCCCATGGCCTTTGCCAGTGGGTGTAACCAGCCCACATATGAATACCCTTTATTCATTGGACAATATACTTTGCTTGCAAAGACCTATTGAGGTAAGTGAAATCAAAATCAAGATAGCTGATGTGGCCGATGACAGTACTGCCTGATTGGCATTCATGCCAGTGGAATGTTAAAAGCACATCTGAGCATGATCGTTGCCAGGACCACGCATTGGCACCCATGCCAGTAGCATGTAAAAAGTACCATTCAAGTGTGTTCGTTGCTAGCGTCACCTTACCGACACCTGTGCTGGTGGCACGTGAAAAACACCATTCAAGCGTGGTCATTGCCAGTGCCACCTGACTGGCTCCCATGCAGGTAGCATGTAAAAAACACATTTTGAGCGTGGTTGTCGCCAGAACCGCCTGATTGGACCTCATGCCGGTGGCACATAAAAACAACCACTACATTCTTGGAGTGGTTGGCATTAGGAAGGGCATCCAGCTGTAGAAACTTTGCGAGATCAGATTGAGCCTGGTGCAGCCTCTGGCTCACCAGTCCTCAGTCAAACCGTCCAACCCATGCCAGCATGGAAAGCGGACATTAAACGATGATGATGATGATGATGATGATGATGATGATGATACCTTTAGAAAGGGAAAGAGAGAGATGGATGAAAATATTTGTTTCTATCTATCTAGTCATCCCTCCTCTCTTTCCCCTCTCTCTCTCTTTCTCTTGCTATCTATCTAATTACATACATGCACTCCAGCCAGCTTTCCCACCTATCTTGTCTGGATGTACATGCATATTTACATACATGTGACATGTGACATTTATTACAATATTGGTGAAGACAGCAACCGTTGTCAGCTCATCATGATGATGATGATGATGACGATGATGATGATGATGATGATGACGATGACGACGATGACGATGATGATGATGATGATGACTGATGGCGATGATAATGATAACGACGATAATGTTATGAATGATGATAGTGATGATGACGACGACAACAATGATGCTAATGACAACGATGATGGTGATGACAATGATGACAATGATGATGATGATGATGATAGTGATGTCAAAGAGAATGATGACAATGGTGGTGGCAGTATTGATGGTGATGGTAATGATCGCGGTGGCAACTGATGTTGACGTCTGGGATAGTGACAATCGTGGTAGTGGTGGTGGTGGTGGTGGTGGATAGGAGGCAGTGGTGACGACAATGCTGATGTTGTCGTCCTTTTCTTTTTCTTCCTGCTCCTCCTTTTCAACATCACTGTCATCATAATCATCATAACAATGTTCATTATGTTCATCATCATCATCGTCATTATAATCAGCATAACTGTTTCCATCTTCATCGTCATCGTCATCATCTTACCAACATTACAACAGCATCATTACCTACAATATGATTTTATATATTCTTCCTTGCTTCAATTTAAAAAAAAACATTTTCTCCATCCTTCACTGGCCAACCAACCAACCAACCAACCAACCAACCAACCAACCAACCAACCAACCAACCAACCAACCAACCAACCAACCAACCAACCTACCTACCTACCAACCAGCCAGTTTGCCAGTCTGCCAGCCAGCCAACCAGCCATCTAGCCACCCAACTACACAAGCAGCAACACCAAAACCATGGAAACATAAAGTGTATCAGAACATCTGAGGCTAAAATAAATAGATTCACACATCGGTATGGTTACCATTTCCAGCACAAAACTACATTAGATCAAGACATGGAAGAGGGTACCAGGAGAGGAAGGAGAAAGAGGAAGGAGAAAGAGAAGAAGAAGGAGGAAGGAGAAGGATGAACTGGTGATGTTGGTGATTGTGTATTGCTGTTTGGGGACGAAGTTCTCTTCGTAAAGATGTGGTTTTTTGGGTTCAGTTCCAGTTTGTGGCAGTTTGGACAAGTCTTCCCAATAATAGTCCCCCCCCCAATCCCCAAAAATACTGTGTGAGTGAATTTGATGAATGGAAACTAGGAAATTCACACATGAGTGTTGTGTGTGTTTACATACATTCATACATTCATACATACATACATACACACACATACATACATACATACATACATACATACATACATACATACATACATGCACATACATACATACATACATGCATTCATACATTCATACCCACACACACACACATTCATATATATCATCATCATCATCATCATCATTATCATTTAATATCTGTTTTCCACGCTAGCATGGGTTGGATGGTTTGACTGGAGCTGACCAACTGAAGGGCTCTTTGGCTCCTTGTCTATTTTGGCATGGTTTCTATGGCTGGATGCCCTTCCTAACGCCAACTACTTTACAGAGTGTACTGGGTGCTTTTACACAGTGCCAGTACAGGGGCCTTTTTTGTGTGACACCAGCACCTACAGGCCAGCAAGATTAGGAAAGCTCAGCTATAGAGGGTTACTTAGCTTGACATGTCTTTTCAAGCTCAGCCAACTGCCAGGAGTCTCAGTCCCTTGTCATCCCCTCTCTGAGTCCCAATGTCTGTACAGCCTTTCTCATCACTTAGTCCCATGTCTTTCTGGATCTACCCCTTCCACATGTTCCCTCTACGATTAGAGATCAGCACCTTTTGATGCAACTGTCTTATTTCATACACATTACATGGTTGTACCTGCACAGTCTTCTCTCTTGCACACTACATCTGATGCTAACCTCTCAAAAGAGCTGTTCTTCACCTCTGCTCTAGAGCGTCGGCTGCGGGGTCACTCTGAAAAGCTCTATTTGCGACAATTTCATCTCAATCGAAGGAGAGGGGCTTTCTCTGTCCGGGTTGTGGATCCGTGGAATAAGCTGCCGGACGAAATAGTGAAGATGCCAACGACCGCTCGGTTCAAAGTCTCTCTTGACCAGAAATGGCCTGAACTCTTTGCATGAACACCCTCCCTGTACATAACTCCATGTCCCCCTACATGGCCTTGCTTTTTGCTTTTTGAGCCAAAAAATTAACTTAATTTAACTATAATATACCCAGTTTTTTTCTCGGATCACATACACTCTGTTGAACATGCACACTGATATTATCATCCAGTGAAGCATATTGGCTTCATTTTTTTCAAGCCCATGTCTCATTGCTATGCACCATAGCTGTTCATACACAGGCATCATACAATCTGCCTTTAACTCTGAGGGAGAAGCCCTTCATTACCAACAGAGGTAGTAACTCTCTGAACTTTGTCCAGCCTATTCTTATTCTAGCAGCTAAGCTTTCGGAACAACTACCCCCACTACTGACTTGGTCACCTAAGAAACAGAAATGACTACTTTTTCTAAGGATCCCCCTGGTATATGAGAGAGTCTATTTTTTTTGGTTTGTGTGTTCCTGGTGTTTAATGTACCTGCACATCTGCTACATGTAAGGACTATATTATCATCTCGTGATACTGCTACATCTCTTACGTATCCATAGCTTGCACTGTGTACACCTTATGGAGTGTCTCCCAACACATCTACATATCAAGCAGGGCCATCTCCCTGAAGGGATCTGCAATTTTTCTGTTTTCCTACTCATCAATACTTTGGTCTTTGCTAAATTACCTCTATGGCCCTTTGATACCAGACCTTGCTTCTATACCTAAAATTTCTTCTCTGGTTCTGGTAGTGATTCAGGGTCAGGTCATTGGTATAGAGGAGCTCCCAAGGGCAGCTAGTCTAAAATTTCTCAGTTATAGCTTGGAGGACCACGATAAATAAGAGAAGGTTAAGAACTGAGCCCTGGTGGTTTCCCTCTTATACACTAAACTCCTTCTTATACTCATTGATGACTCTCACCTTACTAATAGCATACTAGATAAGGAAGTGGCTTTCTCCATCTCAACAAAGGCCAGAAACAGAAGTTTATTTTTGGCCAAGTATTTCTCCTACAGTTGCCTCACCAGGAAGATGGTGCTTTTCCTTGGCACAAATCCAAATTGTATCTCATCTATGTTAATTCCCTTCCTAATTAATTGAGCTATGACCCTCTCTGTAACTTTCATCACCTGGTCCAACCATTTGATGCTACTACAACTATTTCTGTCTAGGGTGTCACTTTTGCCTTTGTAGCAGTTGATCCCAATGCTGTGACACCAATTATTGAGGACAATTTAATTAACTATACAGGTGACCAGGTTATAACCCACCCCACCAGAGATTTTTAGCATCTCAGCAGTGACCCTTGATAGGCCAGAGGCTTTTCCTGTCTCAATATCCTTAATTGCTTTGTCTACTAAGCTACTGTCAATTGTGAGGGCGCGTGGCTTAGTGGTTAGGGGCATTCGGCTCATGATCGTAAGGTTGTGAGTTCGATTCCTGGCGACGCATTGTGTCCTTAAGCAAGACACTTTATTTCATGTTGCTCCAGTCCACTCAGCTGGCAAAAATGAGTTGTACCTGTATTTCAAAGGGTCAGCCTTGTCACTCTCTGTGTCACGCTGAATCTCCTTGCGAACTACGTTAAGGGTACATGTGTCTGTGGAATGCTCAGCCATTTGCACGTTAATTTCACGAGCAAGCTGTTCCGTTGATCGTATCAGCTGGGACTCTCATCGTCGTAACCGACGGAGTGCTCCTTTTTTTACTGTCAATTGGAATAGCAGACCCCTCTTTTGGGTCCACATAGGGCAGGCTCTCCTTTCCCCAAGCATTCTTTACATTTAGCAGCCTTTCATAGTGGCACTTCTAAGCCTCCTTAGATGCAAAATCGCTAACTGTGAGTGAACCATTATCCATGTAAACACATTTCTCCCCAACCACATAACAATTTTCTTTGACACATTGTCTTGCAAGCTGAAACACTTCAAGCCTCTGGTCCTCATGATTCAGAACATTGGCAAACTTCCTTCTCTCTGCTTCTCCCCTCGCTAAATACATCTGTCTGTCTTCTAACCTCTCTCCAAGCTACTTGATATATGTGTGTGTGCATGTGTATGTGTGTGTGTACATCAATGCCTGTATATATATGTATATATACACACATGTATATATATTAATATATATACATATATTTATACTTATGTATATATATATAGATATATAATTAATAAAAAACAAAGAAAAAAACATATATACATATATACATACAATTATATGAATATATATATGCATGTATGTATGTATGTATGTATATATATATATATATATATATATATATAATATATATATATATATATATATATATATACATATACATAAACACATGCATATATATATATTCATATAATTGTATGTATATATGTATATATGCACATGCACACACATATATATATACATGGGTGTATGTGTTATAGTATATATGACTATCATTATCATCATCATTTAATGTTCATTTTCCATGCTGGCATGGGTTGGACTGTTTGACAGGACCTGGCCGGCCAGAGGACTACACAGGCTCCAACTGTCTGTTTTGACATGATTTCTGTGACTGGCTGGCTGCCTTTCCTAAAGCCTATTCATCTTCCCACATGGCCTCAAACTCAACATACAGGCCTACATCAAATGCCTGGAGGTAGTGCTGCCCTGGGTCAAGAGGGTCACTGCTGGAAGACTGCTGGGGCACAGTTGGGCAAGAGACCAACAAAACTCCTTGTAACCAAAGATGAACTGAAGGCAAGGATTATGACAGCATTCACCAACTTAAGCAAGAAGACCGTCCAGAAGAGTTGCAGGAGATTCCGAAGTGATCTGGAGGCCGTCGTTGAAGCCAATGGCGATTTTATTGAATAAATTTACTCTTTAATATATTGACTTATTTTTATGTAATTTTGGTAAATATAACAGTTGTCAGTGTTATTTTCATTATTACATAATTTAGACAACAGTCTATTCACTGCACCCTGTATATATATATATATCATCATCATCATCATCATCATCGTTTAACGTCTGTTTTCCATGCTAGCATGGGTTGGACGGTTCAACTGGGTTCTGGGAAGCCAGGAGGCTGCACCAGGCCCAGTCTGATCTGGCAGTTGTTTCTACAGCTGGATGCCCTTCCTAACACCAACCACTCCATGAGTGTAGTGGTTGCTTTTTACGTGCCAGACGAGGCTGGCAACAGCCACGATCAGTTGGTGCTTTTTACATACCACCGGCATGGAGGCCAGTCGGGGCAGTGCTGGCAACAGCCACATTTGGATGGTTTTATTATGTGCCACCAGCACTGGTATCACAATTTCCATTGATTTTGATCGATTTCGATTTCGATTTCACTTGCCTCAACAGGTCTTCGCAAGTAGAGTTTTGTGTCTCAAGAAGGAAAGGTATGCATAAGCGGACTGGCTACATCCCAGGTAGAGGCCACAGGTTATGGTCTCACTTGTCCTGCTGGGTCTTCTCATGCACAGCATACTTCCAATATATATATATATGTATATCTATCTATCTATCTATCTATCTATCTATCTATCTATCTATCTATCTATCTATCTATCTATCTATCTATCTATCTATCTCTCTCTCTCTCTCTCTCTCTATATATATATATATATATATATATGGACACTCATAACATAGTTCTTTGTTTGCAGAATATAGCAAATGTGTCGTGGTCATAAGTGGAATGCCTTAGATCATAGGTCTACTCAATCAAGGGTGCCCCAAGGCTAAACAGCAATGACAATAACAGCCAATCTGATTATGAACCATTGTTGACAAGACCTCTATATTGTCATCTATTTCAAACCCTATAATCTTAGGAAAGAGAAAAGGTGCATTGAGCTATGTGATCCATGGTGCATTGTGGCATGCACTTTGCGTAGGAAAATGGTAGATTGGTGAACTCTGGAATGTCAATGATCTGAGCTGACCTGGTACAACAACATAACAGCAGCAACAACAACAATAGCAACAGTGGTAGTAACACTGCAAAGACAAATATGGTAGTTGACAGACAAGCCTATTATTCTTATTCTTCTGATGATTTTTTTTATTTTTCAATTCTGTCCATTAGTTGCCTGCAATCATTACTCTTGATCTCTATGTGCGCAACTATTTAGATTTTTGTTCAGGAGACCAGATGGAGGAGTAGAGCTAGTCACAGGGGCCCAAGCATGAAAGGGCAATAGATCAGTCATGAATAAACTGCAGTCTGTAGGCTGCGTGTGGTTTGCAGGACTCTCTGATTGGCACACCAAGGAAAAATTACCTTGAATTACTTTTTAGTAGGGCAGCCTGTCAGATGATGTGTCATGTCTCATGAGGCCTGCTTCTCATAAAAAAGTTGCCAGTACCTCCTCTCAATTTTGTCTACCACTCAGGTAATCCATGGTGGGATTTGAACTCAGAATGTAAAGAAATGGAATAAGTACTGCAAGGTATCTGGTCAGTTTCTACAGATCTACCAAACTACTACCATGGTTGTGTGTAACTGGTGAAGGCCCATGGATTAGTGGTTATGGTATTCTGTTCATGATCATAAGGTCTTGAGTTCAATTCTTCGTGGCATGTTATGTCCTTGAACAAGACACTTTATTTCACGTTACTCCAGTCCACTCAGCTGGCAAAAATGGGTTGTGCCTCTAATTCAAACAGCCAGCCTTGAAGATTGAAGATCAAGTCTATTGAAACATAGAGTAGATGTAAATATTAAAAAATAATCCTTTTTCTTTTTTTTTTATGCTCTCTAAAGACGATGTTAATTAGTTAGAAAAAAGTATAATCTTATTAATAACTCAGACATTTTAGAAATTTAATTTAATTAAACCTAATTCTTCAACACTCCAGGAAATTAAATTTAGTGATCTCTAACAGAGAACAGTATGCCGCATCTTTACACAGCACCGTTTCCACCTCTACCCCAGAGCTCCGAGGATTAGACACATCCCTAACAACTAAGACACTGATGGCTAAATTAATCTGCATCATAGTTCTCATATTCTCATATTTTGAGTTCTAAATTTATTTCACAATAAAAATGGAATGGCCAGTCTTAGAATGCTGAATCAACAATTCTTTGATTCTTTAATCAATATTTTACAAGCAACCAATGCTGTTCAAACAAAGAATTGAATCAATGTAGCCGTCAGATATCCTTTGAAGGCATGGTGATGCGGTTAAGAAGTTTGCTCTTTATCTATGTGGTTTTGAGTTCAAGAGGCTGCCTAGGCAGCACCTTGGGCGAGAGTCTTTTACTACACAGTCTCTGGTCTACCAAATCCTTTTGAGTGCAATTTGGTGAACAGAAACTATGTAAGTACAGTACAGGGATCATTCCTGTACTTGGGAGATAGTCTTAATTCAATGCCAGCTTAACTCCATCACCTGACCTTTGGGTATAGGTACCTTTGACAAGTCCCTTAACTCCATGACAATAGTTGGGGCATTTCAGCTATGCAGCATATATTGGGCAAGAAAGCCTGCTGAAGCCCATTGCTCTTCAGGCTTAACTCATTTCTAAAACTGAGTGGACTGGAGCAACATAAGATGAAGTGCTTTGCTCAAAAACACAAGGCGTAGGAGTGGCTGTGTGGTAAGTAGCTTGCTTACAAACTACATGGTTCCGGGTTCAGTCCCACTGCATGACACCTTGGGCAAGTGTCTTCTACTATAGCCTCGGGCTGACCAAAACCTTATGAGTGGATTTGGTAGACAGAAACTGAAAGAAGCCCATCGATATATATATATGTGTGTGTGTGTGTGTGTGTGTTTGTGTGTCTGTGTTTGTCCCCCCAACATCGCTTGACAACTGATGCTGGTGTGTTTACGTCCCTGTAACTTAGCAGTTCAGCAAAAGAGACCAGTAGAATAAGTGCTAGGCTTACAAAGAATAAGTCCTGGAGTCGATTTGCTCCATTAAAGTTGGTGCTCCAGCATGGCCACAGTCAAATGACTGAAACAAGTAAAAGAGTAAAAGAGATGACCCAGTCCAAGGATTGAAACCACTATTTCATGGTCATGAATTCAACACCCTAACCACTATGCAATGTGCCTCCACTAGTGGTACTCATTTCTACAGCTGAGTGAACTGGAACAACATGAAAAGAAGTGTTTTGCTCAAGAATACAATGCATCACCTGGTCCAGGAATTGAAACCACAATCTTACGATCATGAGCCCAACACCCTAACCACTAAACCCTGTGTCTCCACAGGTACCTTTAGCAGAGATAAATATTTTTTGCAGGCATGACTGTGTATTTAAGAAGTTTGCTTTTTCCTCCATGTCGTCTGAGGGTTAATCCCACTATGCAGTACCCAAAGCAAATGTTTTCTACTACAGTCTCTGACCAACCAAAATCTTGTGAATGAAACTTAGCAAATAAAATCTATGAGCAAGCATAGTGAAAGGATTGTTCCTGCTCTTAAGAGATAGACTGAACCTGATCTCAAGTTTAACACCTCTACCTGGTCTTTGTGTGCTTTTGGCAGCACCTATCCGGTTGTGAACCATTGGGCCTAGTCTCTATTTGATGATAACTCCACCCTTCATCCCTCCTTCCCAATCTTACAGAAACAAAAATGTGTCATATCAGGTTTAAGGGGGTGAGCTCATAGAATTTTAGCATGCTAGACAAAATGCTCAGCAATATTTCGTCTGGCATGTTCTGAGTTCAAATTCCACTGAAGCTGATTTTGTCTTCATCTTTTCAGAGCTGGATAAAACATGTACCAGTTGAGTACTTGGGTAATGGGTGCCACATAAAAAGCACCAATGAAGGTGCCTCTTAAAAAGTACTTAATGCACTCAGTAAAGTGGTGGGTATTAGGAAGGGCATCCAGCCATAGAAACCATGCTGTGGTAGATAATGGAGCCGGGTGCAGCTCCTGATCTTACCAGCTCCTGTTAAATCATCCAACTCATGCCAGCATGAAAAATGGACATTAAATGACGACGACGATGACGATGACGATGACAACGTTGATGACGATGACGATGATGATGATGGTTCTTTTTTATGTATTTGCAGTACCAACGCAAGCCATAATTTTTCTAGTAGTCGTAGGAGGATGCCTGGTTTTCCTCATTATATTATACATATTCCTTGAGAAGAAATCATGTTTTGCTGGGCTTCAGTTTTTAAAAGGTAAGTTTCTTGCTTTATAAATCATTTCAGTAAAAATATTACGGTCAACATTCAGAAAGCAAAACTATTTCTCTTTCAGATTGTCAACATCTTTATATATAAAAGTGAAGTTGTGTGTGTCTCCTACGATTTAGATTCCTAACTACTCCCACATTTTGCGGTGCAGTTTAACCAAAAGCGGGTATCTTATAGTCGTGATTCATATCGAGCCCTTCTGGGTATTAGCGTGCGTCTACGACGAGTCTACGATTTAAAAAAAAAATTACCATCATTTTTTCCCACTTTTAATGCATTTTTTTTTGCTATTATATAAGGGAAGTAACTCTCTAAAAATGTATTATTAAATCTCAGAACGTAAAAAGTTACAGTAACACCCCCCCCTTTGTGGTTAGCCACATTGTGATGGCTATTATACTTTACATCTCTAAAAATGCTTATATAGTTATTTACAAACCTGAGCAATGCCAGGCGATACTGCTAGTTATTTATAAACATGATACTTTTTCCTTTTATCTATTATCATTTACTTGTTTCACTCATTAGACTACAGCGATGCTGGGACACTGCTTTGAAGGATTTTTTGTCGACTGTATCAAGCCCAGTACTTAATTTTTTTAAAACCTGGTACTTATTCTATCGGTCACTTTTGCCAAACTGCTAAGTTATGGGAACATAAACACATCAGTATTGGTCGTCAAGCACTGGTGGTAGGACAAACACAGACACAAAGAAATGCATACACACACACACACACGCATGTGCGCACACACACACACACACATGCAATAAGCTTCTTTCAGTTCTTGTCTACCAAATGCACTTACAAGGCTTTGGTCAGCCCAAGGTTATATGAGAAGACACTTGATCAAGGTGCCATGCAGTGAGACTGAACCTGGAACAATGTGGTTG
Organism: Octopus sinensis; assembly: GCF_006345805.1. Lineage (NCBI taxonomy): Eukaryota > Metazoa > Mollusca > Cephalopoda > Octopoda > Octopodidae > Octopus > Octopus sinensis. The sequence continues at coordinate 8,555,727 of NC_043013.1, forward strand.
GGAAAGAAAGTTCTTACCACACAGCCATGCCTACACGTATTTGAACATAAAAGTTCTGTATTTTTATTCATTTACTGGTTTCAGCCATTGCATTTCAATCTGGCACTTATTTTATCAGCTTCCTTTACTGAACCGCTAAGTCACAGAGATGTAAAGAAACCATATTGACCATTTGCTTCCATTCAAGCAATTCGTAATGGATAATCCCTTCCCAGTCCCACCATACGCACAGCATCGTTTTACACGGATGAAGATCTTGTTTCACACGCGGTGTCACTTGTTAACCGGGGAAAAACCATTCCTTATGCTGCTTCATATTGATGTACAGGCACCATTTTTCATTGCCAGTAATGATTCAGTAAAGACATCATTGCTTGTGTCCATGAGTTGAGTGGTGACGGTCAAGCAAACCATCAGAGATTGTGGCCAGTTGATTTTTGTTGTTGTCACTTAAAGCATGCGGAACCCATGCTCCATACTTCTGAACCTTTCCCATCAAGTGAAGATGCTTCTCTGTAGCAGTGTGGAAGCATTCCATTTTCTCTGCCAGTTCCCTTGTTGTTTGACAAGAATTTTTATGCAAAAGTTGGTTTAATCGCTCTTCATCGAACTCAACTGGACGGCCAGAATGAAGTGCATCTTTGAGGTCAAAATTTCCATTTTTGAACTTGGCATACTGATTATGAGCGGTTCTTTCAGCTATGGCACCCTCTCCATACACAGCGCAAATGTCACGAGCAGCTTTTGTGACCTTGGAGCCTTGATTAAAAGCAAAAAGATGTCAAAAATGCTTGTTTTTCTTAACTTGACATTCCATTTTAATGATCTGAAAATAAACAAAAATTAACTAAAATTAACTAGAAAAAAAAACAAAATAGATTCCAAAATGATTCAAAAATAGAATTCTTGGAAAAAATAGATTCCAAGATTTAAAAACGCAATAGATTCCAAAATTTTAAAAAACGGCGGGAACTTAGTTGCCAACCCAATACCTAATACTCCTAAGAGAGGACATCCATTTTTGATCTCTTTGTATTGACTTTTTACCAAATTTTCTCTTGTTTCTGAATATGTTTCCACCAATTATTGTTAGTTGTCTTCGACAAAGACTTCATTCTGTTTTATGTATCACGAATCTTCTGTTTCCACATCTACCAAGATATTCTTACTAAGAAACATCAGGAGAATACCATAGAAATGACCTTGTCTGTGAGTCTGATCTGGACAAATCTGGAATATTCTCCAAAATGTCAAATGTTGCTTTCTCATTCAATTCAGCCTCATTGATTTTGAAGTATTTTGGAAAAAAATATCTTAAAATTTCCAATCTTCTAAATATTTCTTCATTTTGAAACTATTTGATAATTAATTTGGTCAGTTTCGTTTAATTTTATGCAATGCAAAATAATATTTATAAAAGAAAAAAAAAGAATGTGTTGTAGATTTTTAAAAATGTTTTCTCTTTCTTCGTTTAAGATTTTCTATTTGATATTTGAACTAATTCTTATGTATTTGATATGTGAACTGCTTTCTATCTACAGAGTCTGCCAAAAGAATGTATACACACTTCAGGAAAGGAAAACTCTGTGTAAATATTTAACTTGTATAAGTACCTCTATAAATATAGATACTTATTTCGATGTTGTATCAAATTGCAATAACACTGAAAATTTTTATACAGATTTTTCCATTGCTAAAGTCTATGTACATTGCTTTGGCAGGCTCTGTAATTGTTAACTAAAGCTAGGCATAAGTGAATGTCTGCTCCTGAAACTATATAATCACTGTAGTGATATATGAATTCATTCCCTGATATCTTGTATCTTTTATTGGTTTGTCATTAGACTGTGGCCATGCTGGGGCACCACCTTGAAGAATTTTTAGTCAAATGAATCGACTCCAGTACATATTTTTTCAAGCCTGGTACTTATTCTATCAGTCTGTTAGGCCAAACTGCTAAGTTACGGGGACACAAACACACCAACGTCAGTTGTCAAGTGGTGGTGTGAGGCAAACACAGACACAAAGACACATGCACACACATATATATATATATATATATATATACATGATAGGCTTCTTACAGTTTCTTATTTCTTTATTGCCCACAAGAGGCTAAACATAGAGGGGACAAACAAGGACAGACAAACAGATTAAGTCCATTATATCGACCCCAGTGCGTAACTGGTACTTATTTAATTGACCCCGAAAGGATGAAAGGCAAAGTCGAGCTCGGCAGAATTTGAACTCAGAACGTAGCGGCAGATGAAATACCTATTTCTTTACTACCCACAAGGAGCTAAACACAGAGAGGACAAGCAAGGACAGATAAATGGATTAAGTCGGTTATATCGACCCCAGTGCATAACTGGTACTTATTTAATCGACCCCGAAAAAATGAAAGGCAAAGTCGACCTCAGCGGAATTTGAACTCAGAACGTAGTGGCAGACAAAATACCGCTGAGCATTTTGCCCAGCGTGCTAATGATTCTGCCAGCTCGCCACCTTACAGGCTTCTTACAGTTTCTGTCTACCAAATCCACTCACAAGGCTTTGGTTGGACCAAGGTTATAGTAGAAGACAAATGCTGAAGGTGCCATGCAGGGCAACTGAATCCAAAGCCAAGTGGTTGGGAAGCAAGCTTCTTACCACAAAGCCATGCCTACTCTTTTATTTCCAATTTTTTAATTGAAATACACTGTCTTTGTTTTGATTAATTTTGAAAATAATTAAGAATTTAATAAAATAATCTCGTTATTGGTGAGCTGGTAGAATCATTAGCATGCTGGACACAATGTTTAGCAGCATTTCATCCATCTTAATGTTTTGAGTTCAAACTCTTCAGAACTCAACTTTGCCTTTCATCCTTTTGGGATTGATGAAATAAGTACCAGTTGAGCATTGAGGGCCACTGAAGTTGACTAGCTCCTTATTTCTTTACTGACCACAAGGAGCTATACACAGAGGGGACAAATAAAGACAGACAAACGGATTAAGTTGATTACATCGACCCCAGTGCGTAACTGGTACTTAATTTATCGACCCCGAAAGGATGAAAGGCAAAGTCAACCTCGGCAGAATTTGAATTCAGAGTGTAGTGTCAGACGAAATACCTATTTCTCTACTACCCACAAGGGGCCAAACATAGAGGGGACAAACAAGGACAGACATAAGTATTAAGTCGATTATATCGACCCCAGTGTGTAATTGGTACTTAATTTATCGACCCCCGAAAGGATGAAAAGCAAAGTCAACCTCGGCAGAATTTGAACTCAGAATGTGGCAGCAGACGAAATACCTATTTCTTTACTACCCACAAGGGGCTAAACATAGAGGGGACAAACAAAGACAGACAAACGGATTAAGTCAATTATATCGAACCCAGTGCGTAACTGGTACTTATTTAATCGACCCCAAAAGGATGAAAGGCAAAGTCAACCTCGGCAGAATTTGAACTCAGAATGTAGCAGCAGACGAAATACTGCTAAGCATTTCACCCGATGTGCTAACGTTTCTGCCAGCTCGCCGCCTTAGTTGACTAGCTCCTTCCCTGAAAATTTCAGGAGATTATTAATCTTGTGCTTGGAACATAAATTAACATGAAATTTTGATGGAAAATTTTGATTTAGACTACTTTAACTCATTCGTAACCATATTCCTGTAAAAATACAATGCCTTGGTTTCAAATAATGAAGTCAGTTACAAAACTTTGCCATTTTTAAACAGTTGTTTGGAATATATATTGGTTTCTATTTTTGGCACAAGGCCAGCAATTTCATGGGAGAGTGTAAGTCAATTGACTCTAGTAATCAACTGGTGCTTATTTTGGCATGACTCCTGAAAGAACAACTGATACAACTCCTGAAAGAACAAAAGACAAAGTTGACCTTGATGGGACTTGAACTCAAAATGTTAAGACGGCTGAAATATCCTTTCTAGTAAAGGCACAAGGCCTGGAATTTTGGAGGAGGGGACTAGTCAATTATATTGACCCCAGTGTTCAACGGGTACTTATTTTATCAACCCTAAAAGGATGAAAGGCAAAGTAAACTTCAACGGAATTTGAACACAGAATGTAAAGATGGACAAAATACCACTAGGCATTTTGTCCAGAGTGCTTACAATTCTGCCAGCTAACCGCCTTATTTGGAATATAAATTGGTTTCAAATTTTGGCATAAGGCTGGCAATTTCGGGGAGGGGGCAAGTTAATGACCTTGACCCCCCAAATTACGCTGAGGTCGACTTTGCCTTTCATCCTTTCAGGGTCGATAAATTAAGTACCAGTTACGCACTGGGGTCGATGTATTCGACTTAATACCTATGTCTGTCCTTGTTTGTCCCCTCTATGTTTAGCCCCTTGTGGGTAATAAAGAAATAGGTACTTATTCCATTGACACCAATGCCCAACTGGTACTCGTTTCATTGACTTCCAAATGGATGCAAAGGCAAAATCGACTTCAGCAGAATTTGAACTCAGAATGTAAAGATAGATGAAATGCCACTAAGCATTTTGCCTGGCATGCTAACGGTTCTGCCAGCTTACCAAATTCTTTAAAACATAAATTAACATGAAGCGTTAATGGGAGATTTTTAATTTAAATAACTTTAAAACAGGAAGCTTGTATCATTTGACCAAGGGTGGTCTCATGCGGATTTGTATCAAAATTATCGTGTTGATACAAAATCACATACAGCAAAATCTTGACCATTACATGCCTACTGAACCATAGTGGTTAATATAGTTGTGCAAGTCACTGATTAATTAAAATACAAAGCTAATTAATCTATTTACATTGCATATGTAGAGTGTCTGGCCATTTCAGTGGCTTGACTCAGTAAGAGAAAAAAATGTTTTTGTAATGTTTTATAAAATGGTGCTCCTTTACAAGATAATTATACAATTTATATGTTACATCCAGCCAAGTTATTGATTTGGCAAGAATTCAAGCCAAAAGGAATACAAGAAACCAAAGATTAACTGAGTTAAATAAATGCCAAGTTTTCATTTTAAAACGTCCCCACACTAAATTTCGGTAAGTCAGTTGGAAAGTGTTTCTTGAAAATATATTTAAAGATTCTTCTAAAATTCTAAAATATTATTTTGTTCTGGTATTGCTTTGTTCATGCAGAATTGGTTCTGGACAACAACAGTAATTAACCTTTATATGCACACACATGCACACACACACACACACACACACACACACACACACACACACACACACACACACACACACACACACACACACACACACACATGTGTTTGTGTTTGCTTCCCACCATTGCCTGACAACCGATGCTGGTATGCTTATGTCTCCATAACTTAGCAGTTCAGCAAAAAGTAGCTGATAGAATAAATATTAGGTTTACAAAAAATAAGTCCTGAGATAGATTTTTTCGCTTAAAAAAATCCTTTAAAGTGGTGCTCCAGCATGGCTGAAGTCAAATGACTGCAGCAAGTAAAAGAATAAAAGAATAAAAGAATATATATATATATATATATATACACACACACACATATATATATATAGGGTGTGGTGAAAAAATTGTTGTGTAAATTACGCAAAAATGAAAATAACACTTATCTCATTTTAACAGATATATTTACCAAAAATACATAAAAATAGAATAAAATGCTAAAGAGTAAATTTATTCAATAAAATCGCCATTGGCTTCAATCAGAGCCCCAGACGACTTTGGAATCTAGTGCAATACTTCTGGATGTTCTCCATGTTTAAGTTGGTGAATGCTGCCATAATTCTTGCCTTCAGTTCATCTTTGGTGTTACAAGGAGTTTTGTTGGTCTCTCACTCAACTGCACCCACTCTTTGGATGATTTAAGTTGCTTTGGTAGTATTTCTTTCCACCAAATAATGGATTAAAAAAGTATGGAAGACCCTACATGCAAAAAAACTATGTACATACAACAAATTAGAGAAAATCTTGTGTAAACCATTGTTTTCCCCAATTTGTCCATTTACGCAGGAGCTAGGGGCAAAATGTTAAAGTGCATAACCATCCTCAGGACATAAGTGTGTGTGTAAAGTTTGGTGAGAATCGGAAGAGAATTGTGGAAATGTATGTGTTAGTCGATACACACACACACATACTGTGATTTATATACACTAGACTAGCAAACATACCTGTCCTTTGAACGGTTTAAGTTGCTTTGGTGGTATTTTTTTCACCAAATAATTGAACTACCAAGAAGGTTTATGAGTAGCACGGCAATCTATGTTTCCAATTAACCTAGGAATGGAAAACCAAATTGAAGGCTGGTTATTGTGGAGATCATTGCACTTTAATGATCAAAGAACATATAAGTTTGCAAGCGATGCAAAGTAGAGCTACTGAAGTGTTTTGGGAGTAGATTACAGATAATGACTACAAAATGTAGTTGTTTTACATGAAAGTGAAATTTCTTGTCAGAAACAGCCACATAAATGGTGTAAGGAAATTGAAGGAAGACATTGAAAGTTCCCCTCTGAAAGTTTATTTTATTCAACAGCAAAGGAAGTTATTTTTTTAGAACGATAAGCTAACAAAAGCTCCTTTATTCTGTCTTCCTACATAGCATGCACATAAACTAACAGCAAATGCTGCATAAAGTTAAATTGGTATGGAGCTTCCTGAAAGACATGTATAGCTTTCACTTGTGGAAGCAAAACTCTTGTTTAAAGGTTGATTCTTTGGGACGAGTCATATGTGAGTGTTTAAAAATGGCTAGAATGACAATCTAAGATGTAATATCAACAAATAGAAGACCAAGAAGGGAACATTCCATTTCGAGTAACTCAGAAAAGGTAAAGGTAAGCTTGCCAAACTTTAATGCCATTTAAAAATAGGGATTAAGATTGTTTGGTATTGGATATTCATCATGTACAGTGTTCAAAGTCAATTTAATCACTGTCACAGGTAGAGAGATGAAATAAATAAATAGACAAAATTTGCACGGTTCTACGAAAGAGTTGTACAAGCCCAAAGGATGTGGAAACAAGAAGTAAACTGAAACCCTTGTAGCAGTGGATTCGATCCCACACTTAGCCACATGGTAATCTCAATCCACAGTTCAGTCATAGTTTGAGCATATGCAACAATCAAGATTTTCTCCAATAAACAACTGTTGTTCACGTGATAGTTTGGTGGCCTAACTAGAACCTTCCATGAGCAGGGTCTACAAATACAGCCATATTGAGTGGCAAAATTCAGAGTGTTTTGGGTTGAGTTGTGTTACACTCTCCCAATAGCAGTTCTGACAGCTGCATATTCAATCAAGGATAATCAAAGATGCATTATGGCACCTTAATATTTACTTGGTATATAAAGAAAATTAACCCCTGTGTTGAGTTGCTAACAGATACTTTCTCTTTGTGTCATATTACACTGTTTCATCCAAATGTTTCCATTAATTGTATTGCATGAACACCTTTCCTATTAATGTAACAAATACATTAAGTTCAAACACAATAAAAAGAGAACATGATACATCCTGTTACACCCTTATAGCCATGTCACCATTCGAGAAACTTTCTTTTGGTATAAAGTTACAAATCTGATTAAGTCTGGAAGAGTCAACAGTTTTAGTGAGACACAACCATATGTTACCAATCATTTCCAACAAAATCCATACAGTTCAATACGGCAAGCTTTAAAAGTGCTCTCTGTTTCACACAGCTCTACCTTTCCCATGCTATTATATTCAAATATAATGGCATGGGAAGATTTCAATTATGGATAGTTTAGACATTAACTGACAATGGTAAACATACAAGACTGACCATATGTGACCATTGTTTCAAAAACCAGTGGCTCAAACTGCGTTGGGAACATTTTGCTCAGTGATGAAGCTATATCTCATGTTAGGGGTACTGTCAACATGTCAAATATGTTGTTATAAAAAAACCCCTAACAAAATACCTTGATTGTTGCTTACAATCGGTGGGAAGTAATACAACACAGTATCCTTTTAGTCACTAACTTTTAGTCCCTAACTTTTTGATGCCACTATATCAAAAGATAAATGAAATTTTTCATAATAGTTAGTTCTCACTGTGCTATGAGAGACACATAAGGCCACAATATGATCTCGATCTCTCTAATCTGCTCTGTTTTCTGCCACGTTTCTGGTTTCATTTCAGCTTCTTCAGCCTTCTCATCTCTTTTCCTTGTCAATAGTCCTTCACCATGTAGCTTTAGGGCACCCTGCTGCCCTTTCTCCCTCAGACTGCCACTTTAGTGCCACCATACAATTGTTTTCTTGATCTTGTCTGAAGACATGTCAATCCACTTCCAGTGTCTGCATCACAGAAACTGCAACAGACTTCAGAATACCTTCAGCAAAATCTACTTTGTTACAAGCATTCAGGTTTTTGACACCTTTAACACCATTGCTAGGCACCTCAGGGTTAGTTGTTTCTCTCAAAGCCATGTCGAACATGAGGTTGCAACATGATCTCTCCCACCATATCTGTTTTCTGTAACTGTTCTGGTGTCATTCCAGCTTTTCCACCCTTCTTGTTTCCTTCCTTTGTCAATGGTCCTTCGCCATGTGGTTTTAGGGCACCCTGTTGCTCTTTCCCCCTCAGGCTGTCACTGTGGTGCCATCATACAATCGCTTTCTTGACCTTATCTGAGGATGTGTCTGATCCAGTCCCAGGGTCAGCATCTTACTTCATCACTGATCCTATTGGTGCCTGTTGTCGACTCAACTGTGTCGTTTCAGAATCTTTGCAACTATT
>NC_043013.1:8569466-8572104 GCF_006345805.1 Octopus sinensis
GGTCCAGGCCATGTCTAACTTAATAGCACCACCTGATAGGATTATTCGAATCCTGTTTAAGTCAAGTTTTGTTCAAGTAGTGAGTTTTTGTTGGGTGAGTTGTATCCAATTATGGGTGGCTTATCTGGTATTCTTTGAAGGAATCTATCCAGACTCTGTTTGAAGTTGATGGGATCCTTTTCCTCTTTGATCTCCCTCGGGACAATGTTAAATATATGTATATAAAACCTCAAAATACACTGAAAGCTTTAGTCCCAGGAAGGTATTGTAAATAGATTTTTTTTTTTTTTGTACTTGTTTCAGTCATTTGACTGCCGCCATGCTGGAGCACCGCCTTTAGAGTGGTGAAAGAGTACAGCAGGGATCACCACCATCCCCTGCCGGAGCCTCGTAGAGCTTTTAGGTGTTTTCGCTCAATAAACACACACAACGCCCGGTCTGGGAATCGAAACCGCGATCCTCCGACCGCAAGTCCGCTGCCCTAACCACTGGGCCATTGCGCCTCCACATTCATAAAATTTACATATTCATAAAATTTACGGATTTGGTTTACTCCATCAATTGAACCCTTAACGTTGATCCCATGCTGATTTAGCATTACCCACAGGTTCCACATACCCAAGTGCACTCATGTAACCCGAGATTATAACAAAATACATCTGCACGAAAAGCTTTAAAGTGGGACTGATCTAGGGGCTACATGCTTACAACGTGAACCTCTTAACCATTGGTTCTCAACCAGTGTCCATATGACCCTTGGGGGTCCACATAAGATTTTGTTCTTAAAATTTATCTGCAATAAATCTCTCATGCTTCTACAACACTCGAAAGATTATAACAATTTTTTTAGGCGCAGGAGTGGCTGTGTGGTAAGTAGCTTGCTTACCAACTACATGGTTCCAGGTTCATTCCCACTGCGTGGCACCTTGGGCAAGTGTCTTCTACTATAGCCTCGGGCTGATCAAAGCCTTGTGAGTGGATTTGGTAGACGGAAACTGAAAGAAGCCCGTCCTATATATGTATATATGTATGTGTGTGTGTGTGTATATGATTGTGTGTCTGTGTTTGTCCACCCCCCAACATCGCTTGACAACCGATGCTGGTGTGTTTACGTCCCCATAACTTAGCAGTTCGGCAAAAGAGACCAATAGAATAAGTACTAGGCTTACAAAGAATAAGTCCTGGGGTCGATTTGCTCGACTAAAGGCGGTGCTCCAGCATGGCCATGGTCAATTGACTGAAACAAGTAAAAGAGAGTAAAAGAGAGTATGCAATTCCTAATAATATTTAATTAAAAATAATATACAGTAATCCCTCGATTATCATGGGTGTTACCTTCCAAAACCCCCACAATAGGTGAAAATCTGCAAAGCAGAAACAGTACTCTTTTACTTGTTTCAGTCATTTGACTGCGGCCATGCTGGAGCACCGCCTTTAATCAAGCAACTCGACCCCGGGACTTATTCTTTTTGTAAGCCCAGTACTTATTCTATCGGTCTCTTTTGCCGAACTGCTAAGTAACGGGGACATAAACACACCAGCATCAGTTGTCAAGCAATGTTGGGGAGACAAACACAGACACACAAACACACATACGCATATATATATATATATATACATATATACTATGGGCTTCTTTCAGTTTCCATCTACCAAATCCACTCACAAGGCTTTGGTCGGCCCGAGGCTATAGTAGAAGAGACCTGCCCAAGGTGCCATGCAGTGGGACTGAACCCGGAACCATGTGGTTGGTAAACAAGCTACTTACCACACAGCCACTCCTGCGCCTATATACAGTACTGTATATTTTTTAAATTATTTTTATAATCTGTATATATTTATTTTATTATAAAAGCAAAACAACACAACGGAGGAATTACTGTAAGCTTAAATAATACCTCGATGGATGAACTGTGATTGGTGAACCGTGATATGGCGAGGAATTACTGTAATGAGATTTTATTAAAACTTCAAATGGTTATAGGGGCCCATCCATGCAAAATAGGAATCAAAGGTGTTCATAGGTGTGGCTCTAATACATTCGGCACTGCTCTAAACCATTCGGCCATGTATACATCCATATTCGTATGAACATGCTTTGGACTATGGCCATGCTGGGGTATGTGATCCGGTCCTGTTATATTGACCTCGGTATTCAGTTCAGACTTGTACTAATTTTATTGACCTCTGCTTGTTGAATCTTTTGAGATATGGCGATACCTGGACTCAGATACTCACTGTGGGATTGAAACACTAACCACGAGATTGTGAGATGAAATTTTTAACCACACAGCCATACCTATACATACACGGTAATTATGTGTATGTGTGTTTGTGTATGTGCATATGTATTTATAACATGTATACACACACACATGTACATGTACATATGCATATTTATATATATGTATATATACATTCACACACACATGTATACACACACACATACCTACCCTCACACCATACATACATATACACATATGTAAACGTATATGTGTGGTGTATGTATGTATATATACATATACATAAGTGAGCATGTATGTATATGAGTATATATGTGTACAAGTGTATATTTATATGAATTCCATGAAGCACAACCGCCATTTTGTTTTTTCCATAAATCTCTCTCTCTCTCTCT
>NC_043013.1:8577204-8589704 GCF_006345805.1 Octopus sinensis
TCCTGATACACACCAGGAAGAAATGACCAGGCTAAGAAACAATCTGCTATGCATCAACTACCCAAAGAACATAGTATCCACTCCAATTAGGAAGAGGAGAGGGGATGAAACCCATAAACTGAGCACAGTCTGTCCACCTTATGTCAAAGGCCTCTCGGAAGAGATTTAAAAAATATGCGGTCCATATGACATCAGGACAGTATTCAGAAGTAACGCAACACTTTGCAAATATTTTCTCCGAGTAAAACCACCTATAGAAAAAATATATAACCAAAAACTGCGTATATTCGATCCCATGCAATTGTGGTAGGTTATACAAAAGCAAAACATGTTGCCCCCTTAAAGTAAGGGTAGCGGAACATCGTAAAGCTGTGATACGAGGGTATGTTGAAAAATCGGGTATAGCCGATCATGTAAGGAAAAACGGAGACTACCGCTCGCTGTAGGATGAAGTTAAAATAATCGACAGAGAACACCACTGGAAAATACGAAAATTCAAAGAGGCTGCACATATGCTAAGCAGATCTAGTTGCAGATATGAATGTAATATGGGAGCCAGTAATAAGAAAAGATAAAATACAAAGTTTATAAACCCTAAAATTCGTTCTATAGTTGCCCACGGACATGTAGCGTTGTGGATACTAACCCTCTGATTCTAAGTTCAATCCCAGGCAAATCAATGAAACAAGTACATGATATGGAATTAGAACTCTTCCTTGTGTTCCGATAAAAAAAAGCGGCCAATTTTTCCATTAATCGAACAACCTGTCGACTGGATTAGCGTGTAAATTTGATCTGTCAACCCAAGCCATAGTAGACATTTTCCCATCATTCAACATACTGGAATCGAACCTTTAACCTCGTGGTCTTAAACATTCAGCCAATACATGCGACCTCACATATAAACACGTATAACTTGTATCCCTCAAACTGTAGTTTTACAAGCTCATTTATCACGAACTCCCGAAGCTACGAGATATATATACAAATTGTCTGTGAAATAAATATGTATGTTCGTTGAGAAAAATACCCTTAGGAAGAAAAGAAGAAAGTTTAGATATACAAAACTTAGTTACTAAAATCAACATTATACGAAATAAATTTGAGAACGAAGTCCGTATAGCAATACATTGCTGCTCAGAATAAAGACAGACAACGTCGTACAATCTATTATGTAAATGGCATACCAGAACTGGACAATCACTAATGAGACACGAGATCCAATACTCCTAGTATTTTTGTTGTAGCTGCTTTCGTTTTTTTTATTAGACGAACTCATTAACTTTGCTTTTAACCAAAAAACACCATTATATACAGCTAGACAAAGTTAAGTACGTTTACGCACACATAATATAATTACATTATTTGCTCAGGGAAGTAGGTAATGTTTCATTTTAACGTTGGTTAGGTTTTTTTTTCTTTTACATAAATGAATGTCCTATACCCTGTAACTTATAAAATTACAATAGACCAGTGAGCTGTGTTTGAAGAGTATATGGAAGGAAGAGGAGGATGGGTGTGAGGTGGATCTAACTGAGGGAGAAACTAACGTGCATTGGTTGAGGGTTAGGTAACTTTACAAGAGATGTATGCATGTATATGTTTGTTTGCATGTATGTATGTATGTATGTATGTGTGTGGTGTGTGTTTGTATAGCTAGACAGAAAGACATGTTTGTGCATTTGTGTCTGTATAAATACATAAATACATACATATATATATATATATATATATATATATATGTATATATATACTCTTTTTACTCTTTTACTTGTTTCAGTTATATGACTGTGGCCATGCTGGAGTATATATATATATACTCTTTTTACTCTTTTACTTGTTTCAGTCATATGACTGTGACCATGCTGGAGCACCGCCTTTAGTCGAGCAATTCTTATTCTTTGTAAGCCTAGTACTTATTCTATCGGTCTATTTTACCGAACCGCTAAGTTACGGGTGTAAACACACCAACATCGGTTGTCAAGCGATGTTGGGGTGGGTGGGACAAACACAGACACATAAACATATACACACACATATATATACACATAAACGACGGGCTTCTTTCAGTTTCCGTTTACCAAATCCACTTACAAGGCTTTGGTCGGCCCGAGGCTATAGTAGAAGACACTTGCACAAGGTGCCACGCAGTGGGACTGAACCCGGAACCATGTGGTTGGTAAGCAGGCTACTTACCACACAGCCACTCCTACGCCTATATACATATATTTACACAAATATATTGTATGTATATGTACGTTGTATATATACACACATGTATATGTACGTATGGATATATATACATATCCACACATATTGAGAGTATTCATTACACACACACACGCACACACACACACACACACATCACTGAGGCATAGCGATACAATAACCTGGTATTAGAACTCAGTGTTACATGCTTCAAAATAAAGCGTTTGTCGAGTATGAAATTGAATAGAAGACAAAGGAATCGAAAATCATGCAAGGAACTGCATTAGTTTACAGATGTTTCTGCCATAAATTGGTGTGCACTCAGAGCTCATAGCTTCCCCGGAGCTTCAAATTCACGCACTGTTCGACCTACAAGAAATAACAACCAAATCTCCTTCGTTATCACCACGCAGCCTTGTTACAAAAAAAAAAGAAAGAAAGAAAGAAAAAAGACGGAAAGGGATATTGGATAAGAAAACAAGAAAAGCAGTATGTTTATATCTATATATATATAAAACTGTAGTTGTGTGAGTGTCTGTCCCCTTCGATTAAGATTCCTAACTACTCCCACATTTTGCGGTGCAGTTTAACCAAATTCGGGTATCTTATAGTCGTGATTCATATCGAGCCCGTCTGAGTATTAGTGCGCGTCTACGATGAGTCTACGATTTTAAAAATAATTTAACATAATTTTTTATTCCATTTTAATGCATAATTTTTCGTGTGTCGATGGCGGCGGAGTTGGCGTCCATGGTCACAGCTGCACCTGTGTTTGCTTCTCCCCCTTCTTCGCTCCCTCGTGAAGCTGTGGGGAAGGGAGTGTAAGGAAATCAACGTCGTAAAGCGTTGTCAAGGAGACCAGCGTTCTTTTAGAACAACGACTTCATGGCTTGAAGACACCAAAACAGAAATGGCTAAGAAAGCCCGAATTGGCATCTATAAGGGAAGTAACTCTCTAAAAATGCTTATATAGTTATTTCCCTTACAAATCCGAGCAACGCCGGGCGATACTGCTATCTTGGATACGTTAAATCAGACATTTGCTCGGTCACGTTTGCTGTGGCGCTAAATAACTGCTTGTAAACACGTACATTTGTGACATCACACGCACACAAGAATATGTCTATATACGTGTGTGTGTGTGTGTGTGTGTGTGTACGCGCGTGTGCATACACAAATCGACGCAAAGTAGCATAGCCACAAACGACACATTTATGATTAAGTTAAACTCTGTTTTTACTTATCGTTTTTTTTTTCTTCTCTTCCCGTCCTCATCTTTCATATTCCTTTCTAGTTTCCTGTTTGCAACTCATTCCCTCTTACTGTATTTTTCTCTCCCGTTCTCTCTGTCTTTCATAAGGAGAAGGGGCACAAGGAATAATATTTTCTGAGTTTTTTTTTTTGACTTTGAGAAAAAAAATTTTTTTACAAATGTTCATAAACCTTACAAAAACTACATCAGCTAAGCAAATAACCTTCTCTAAATACATTAAAAGTGGAGGCGCAATGGCCCAGTGGTTAGGGCAGCGGACTTGCGGTCGGAGGATCGTGGTTTCGATTCCCAGACCGGACGTTGTGTGTATTTATTGAGCGAAAATACCTAAAGCTCCACGAGGCTCCGGCAGGGGTGGAGGGTCAGGGTTGTACTCTTTCGCCCAAAAGTAGCAGCCACTTGACTGTTCCAAACTTTCTCAACTTCAACAACAACTGTACTGAGTAATTTTGATTCCCCAAAACGATACAACTGTGCAAAACGACGATGCAATACTTAGAATGTAAAATTTCAAACAAATAAGAAGAAAATAGCAAAATATCAAAAATTACTCATTTTGCCCCGCTTAGCCATTTTGTATTCCCAGCCATTACTCTTTCACACCTCTGTTCCTGATCTCCCTCTCTCACACGCGCACACACGGAGTAATTCGACAAATAACGTTTACAACGGAATTATCCGGAAACAGCCGAAGTGTTCCTTTTTCCATTTTGCAAGCAGAAGATAACTTTATAAAGAAGAAAAGTTAATTGCTTAGAATCGTATCACTTTCGCTTCATTCCCAAACTCTTCACGCAGACGTCTAAAGTCAACATTGAATGTTAAGTACCTTATTGAATTCATTGAAAAATATTCATTTCTTCTTTACTTGCTTTCAAAATTGTACTTAGCCAGTCGTCTATCACGAATCTACAAAGACAGCTTTCCAAAGAGGAAATTGATATTGTTTAGACCTTTTATTAGTCTGTGGTGTTGACATAGTCAATCACCATCCTCTTCAAAAGTTTAAACTGAAGGTAAAATACTTTATTAAATTCATTGAAAAATATTGAACAAAAGCAAATTAACTTATTTCTTTTGTAAAGTCATGGGTGGCGGTAATTGCATGCTTAGAACTGTGTCAGTCTTGTTCAATAGCAGTTCAAATTACCGAACTGCTCGAGAAGCTATACAGCTATACATATACAATAATTGCAGGCATTTTCATTCTTTTATTTCGAACAGCACAATCAGGAATATCAAACATACCTGAGCAGGGATGGAACATACGGCGTTAATGGTGAATAGGCTAGGATTAAGTGAATTGTACACGATAGCAATTCAGGTTCATCACCAAAAAGAAAAAAAAAGAAAGAAAAAAAAAGAAAAGAAATGGATATAAAATTCTTCTTCCTCTGTTTACCAAATGTAGCCGAATGGTTAAGGAAAGAAATATATTTGTGTGTGCGTGTGCATGTGTGTGTGTGTGTGTGTGTGTGTGTGTGTGTGTGTGTGTGTGTGTGTGTGTGTGTGTGTGAATGTGTGTGTATAGGGGTCAGATTGGGGTCAGAAATATATTTGCGTGCGTGTACGTGCGTGCATATGTGTGTACCTGTGTGTGAATGTGTGTGTATAGGGGTCAGAATTATATTTGCGTGCGTGTGCACTCGTGCATGTGTGTGTACCTGTGTGTGTGTGTGTGTACCTGTGTGTGTATAGGGGTCAGATTGGTAATGGCCACTACGATGCTCTCTTTCCCATAAACAATTACGCGTATAAAGAGGGAAAAGAAACATCAGAAGATAATGAAAAAGAAAAGTAAAGAATTGAAGGTTTAAAAAAAAAATAATAATAATGGCGTTTAATAGTAAGAAAATATTAGAAGAAAGCGAAAAAAGATCGAAAAACGAGATTGCAGAAGATGAGGGAATGAAAGCGGAGGAGGAAAAGAGAAGAAGATTGTGGAGAGACAGAGAAATAAGATTGCAGAAAAAGAAGGAAAATTAGAGAAATAAAAGAAATAACACATGGAAATAAATATTAACAAAAAAAAAAAAAAATGACTAAGAAATAAGATTGCCAGGGGGGGAAAAAAAGGAGAAAAAGAAAGAGATATAAAGATAGAATAATAGAGCAGAGGAGAGAGTGAAAAAGATCGAAAGATAAGATTCGAAAAGAAAAGTTTTGCAGAGACAATTTGCAGGAAAAGTATGGACGGATGCAAATGCAGAGTTGAGCGTTTAATTATGATCCTAATCATGATTATGCATCCCTGGCCTCTGTGTGCAAAATATGATAAGTGTGGAACTAGAAAGGGGGACAAGGAATCGATATGTATGTGTTGTTCTTCTAATAGTAAGGTGTATTTATCTAGATTTGATAAGCTTCAGGAAAGGCAGTGGTGAAGATTAGCGTCGGGAGTGGCAAAGGTAAAATTTGATAAGCTTCGGGCAAAGGCAGTGGTACAGATTAACGCTGGGAATGGCAATGGTAAAGATAAGCGTGGGGAATCACAATAGTAAAAATTAGCGTCGGAAAAAGCGATTGTACTGATTAGTGTTGGGAACGGCAATGATAAAAATTAGCGTCGGGGGAAGCAATGGTTAAGATTAGCGTCGGGATCGACCATATCTCCACTCATCGTCTAGTGGCTTCCGTTCAAGCATTTCAACAATCTCACCATACCTACCTTTCATTGTCATTGTAGCTGTTTGGAAGGCGGCGAGCTGGCAGAAACGTTAGCACGCCGGGCGAAATACTTAGCAGTATTTCGTCTGCCGTTACGTTCTGAGTTCAAATTCCGCCGAGGTCGACTTTGCCTTTCATCCTTTCGGGGTCGATTAGATAAGTACTAGTTACACACTGGGGTCGATATAATCGACATAATCCGTTTGTCTGTCCTTGTTTGTCCTCTCTGTTTAGCCCCTTGTGGGTAGTAAAGAAATAGGTATTTCGTCTGCTGCTATGTTCTGAGTTCAAATTCCGCCGAGGTCGACTTTGCCTTTCATCCTTTCGGGATCGATGTAATCGACTGGCCCCCTCCCCCAAAATTTCGGTCCTTGTGCCTAGAGTAGAAAAGATTGTGGTTGTTTGAAAGTTGTGGACCCAACAAATATGATTTTAATTGACATATGGAAATGAAATCACACACACAACATGCAGAAATTTCAACGAAAAGATTTTACATGAATTTTTGCTTTGCACAGAAATTCATAGACGCTTGGAAACATTTATACACAGACAATGTTTTCAGCAAGTCTTGTGTTTCAAAGGAATGGTTTTTGAATGAATATCGTCCAACTCAAATTGCACAACTGTAGAGTGTTTTACCAGTCATGCTTCAAATGGAGTAAGAAACTTTATTGACAAATGATAATGAATCGGTGAAGTCATGTTTGATGGGTGGTTGAGAAGCTTGCTTTGCAACCACTTCGTTTCGGTTTCAGTCCCACTGCGTGGTACCTTGGGCATATGCCTTCTAAGTATAATATCGAGCTGACCAATGCCTCGTGAACGTATTTGGTAGATGGAAACTGTGTAGAAGCCCACTGTGTATGTATATATATATATATATGTGTGTGTGTGTGTGTAGTTGGTAAGCAAGCTACTTACCACACAGCCACTCCTGCGCCTATAATATACATATATATATATATATATATATATACACATATGTATGTATGTATATAAGTATATATTAATGTGTATATAGATAGATAAATAGATAGATAGATATTACAGATATATATATATATAATATGTATGTATATTATATATATTCTTACATACGTGTGTATATTTGTGTTTGTTTCCACTACTACTTGACAACTAGTGCGGGTTTGACGACCTGTCCGTAACTTAACGGTTCGTTAAAAGATACTGCTAGTATAAGTACCAAACTTTATAAGAAATTCGACTTGTGGTTGATTTGTTCGACTAAAACAGTGGTTCTCAACCATCTTTTGCCTACGGAAACCCTTTCATTCCAATTTTACTTTCTTGGTTCCCCCATAGCCATTCGATGAACCATATGGTTCCGGGTTCAGTTCCACTACGTGGGACAATGGACAAGTGTCTTCTACTACAGCATCGAGCCGACCAAAGACGGAAAATGGAGGAAGAAGCTGTCGTATTTATGTATGTGTGTGTGTGTGTGTTTCTGTCTGTCTGTCTTTGTGTCAGCGTTTGTCGCCCCACCATCGCTTGACAACCGATGTTGGTGTGTTGACGTCCCCGTAACGTAGCAGTTCGGTAAAAGAAGCCGATAGAATAAGCATTAGGCTTACACAGAATAATCCTTGGGTCATTTCTTCGACTAAAACCCTTTAAGGCGGTGCTTCGGCAAACGACTGAATCAAATAAAAGGATAAAAGAATATTTTCATCTTTCTGTATATAAAGCTGAAGTTGTCTGTGTGTGGCAGGTTTGGTAGCCTTCAACTAACACTATCTCCTCCGAGACTCTGTGGTGCAAGTTGACCAAAATTAAGAGTATGATAAAAGAAGGCTTGCTCTTTATTCCGTAGAAGAAAAAAATTCAAATAGAACCATGTTAAGACCAAAAATTATTTACATCAAAAGGTGCTTTTTTACTATGAAAATCCCTATTTTTTACGATTCTTTTACTGCTGTGTCGCCATTTTTCGGTGTATTTCAACCAGAAAAATGTTCACTTAAAGAGAACAACAAGCTAAATAATGCAAAAGTTTTACTTTTCAAAAATTCCAATTCTAAAGGGTCAAAAAGAAAATAAACCCGAGCAACGCCGGGCTATACTGCTAGTAATTAAATATTATTAAGAATCGTATAAGAAAGTTGTTAAAACATTTTGCGTATTGTAGAAGAATAACCAATTTGTTACACTTAAACTTTAATAATAAAATCTTCTGTGGACCCTCAAGGTTCATGTGGACCCCTGGTTGAGAACCACAGCACTAAACCCTTCAAGGCCCCTGTATGGTCGCAGTCCAATGATTGAAACAAGTAAAAGATAAATTATAATAAAGGTGGCGAGCTGGCAGAAACGTTAGCACGCCGGGCGAAATGCTTAGTGGTATTTCGTCTGTCGCTACGCTCTGAGTTCAAATTCTGCCGAGGTCGACTTTGCCTTTCATCCTTTCGGGATCGATTAAATAAGTACTAGTTACGCACTGGGGTCGATATAATCGACTTAATCCGTTTGTCTGTCCTTGTTTGTCCTCTCTGTGTTTAGCCCCTTGTGGGTAGTAAAGAAATAAATAAATTATAATAGATTTTTCTCCTGACAAAATTATTTCCTTTTCAACATATTTCAGCCAATGTTTTTTTCTGGTTTATTTATAACATTTCTGCACTTAAATCAGTGCACACGTGAGTTAGATATACTTGGCCTGAAGACAGTTTAAGGATATTCGAAATTCTGATAGTTTATTTATCAAAAAAACATTTATCATCTTTTCTGTTATTGTTGTTTAACACAAGATTATGAAGTAGACTTATAATTTTAAAAAACGCATTATAGCCGTCCCCATCTTGTTTTTTTTTGTTTTTTTTTGGCGGGTTTCTTAGGTAGAACTACCATTGTGCGGCGGCACCTTGGGCAAGTGTCTTCTACTATAGCCCCAGTTCGCCCAATACCTTGTGAGTGAATTTTCTAGACAGATGGAAACTGTATGGAAATCCATCGTGTATAAATGCGCGCACGTGTATATAAGTGTGTGTCTGTGTTTACTCCTCTTCCAACAATTAACAACCGATGTTGGTTTGTTTACACACCAGTAACTTAACAAGTCGGCGAATGGGAGCGATATATGTCCCGGACTTTAAAAAATATACGAGTACTGAGGGCGACCTTGCTCGATTAAAACATTCAACGGAGCTCCAGCATGACCGCAGTACAATAAATGAAACAGGTTAAACATAAAGATATATTTCAAAATTAATAATTGTACGTGAAAATTAATTAATTATTTTTTTTTAAATTCGTAGCAGATATAATTGAAATGTAATATAATAAATAACATCGCGATAGATAAATAAAAAATAAATACATTAGTAACAAGACAAAAAAAGAAAAAAAAACAAGTTTAATTAAATCAAATAAAAATTAGTATTTACGCCTAATAACATAATTATAAATAACTTGTTTGAATAATGCTTTTTTTTTTTTTTGGCAATTTGGTCTAATTTGTTAATGTTAATTGTTGTTAATTGGGTTGAATCGTCACTGAAATATAAATTATTATGCAACTGTAATGAGTGGAACACTGTTCTGAGATTTTGGGAGATTCCTTCGAACTTGTGCGTTCTAAGCCAGGAATAGGTAACACGTTTCGAGAAGTGAGCTGCATCATCAGGTGGGCCGCACTACAACGGAAAAAAATTCAAGATAATTTTTCGTTTAGGCATGCCATTTAGAAATTCTCGGGAGCCGCAGTTTTTCTAGGACTGTTTGTTCTAAGCTATAACTCGTTTCATTTATTCCAAAATCCAGTCGCAGTTGCAGTTATATACTTATTTCTTTACTATCCACAAGGAGCTAAAACACAGAGAGGACAAACAAGGACAGACAAACGAATTAAGTCGATTATATCAACCCCAGTGCGTAACTGGTACTTATTTAATCGACCCCGAAAGGATGAAAGGCAAAGTCGACCTCGGCGGAATTTGAACTCGGAACGTAACGACAGATGAAATACGGCTACGCAGGTCGCCCGGCGTGCTAACGTTTCTGCCAGCTCGCCGCCTTTGCAGTTATATACTAAGGTGGATTAAATCAATTCTCTTTTCTTCTAAAATGTGCAAAATTGATAAGTTTTCTTTATTCTTGCTATATGTTACAGTAGACGGTGATGCGTTTTATACAGTTCAGTGAATTACCTGCAGCAAAGACTGAACGTATTTTTCTATATTCTTCTTTCAGCAATCAAAAACTTGGGGCTGTCAATTACTATCTGTTATGGTCAGTCTTGCGATGGAGCAAGCATCATAGTAGGTGAGCTGGCCAAGGCGGCGAGCTGGCAGAAACGTTAGCGCGCCGGGCGAAATGCTTTGCGGTATTTCATCTGTCTTTTGCGTTCTGAGTTCAAATTCCGCCAAGGTCGACTTTGCTTTGCATCCTTTCGGGGTCGATAAATTAAGTACCAGTTACACAATGGGGTCGATATAATCCGTTTGTCTGTCCTTTGTTCGTCCCCTCTGTGTTTAGCCCCTTGTGGGTAGTAAAAAATAGGCATAGTAGGTGAAATATCTAGTCTCCAAACAAAGACTAGAGAAGCTCTCTTTACGCACTGCTGTGCACATACTTTAAATTTGATTCTGTTTGATGCAGTAAGCTCCAATATTCAAACCAAGTTGTTTTGTTTGGAACTCCAGAAAGTGTTTATACCATTTTCCCCGACAGTTTACTTCGTCTTTCAATGCTAGAAGAAGAACCGCGCAGTCAGATGAAATTTTTCGCACTAAAGAAACTTTGTGATACTAGATGGATGTCCAGAAAGTCAGCAGCAGAAGCAGTCTTACAGAATTTATCAA
This sequence comes from Octopus sinensis, assembly GCF_006345805.1. Classification (NCBI taxonomy): domain Eukaryota; kingdom Metazoa; phylum Mollusca; class Cephalopoda; order Octopoda; family Octopodidae; genus Octopus; species Octopus sinensis. The sequence goes on from NC_043013.1 coordinate 8,588,176, forward strand.
CACTAGTAGTTGCTCTATAATGAATCCTGGATGGTTAGAAAAAAAGCTGTAATCTTAAGCAACTCGCTGAGGCAAAGAGTATACTGCCAAAACTAAGTATTTATGAATTCTAAGTTGTTCCTATATTTTGGAGTAGAATGCTAGAAAAGATTTTCAGTTTATCCACGTATTTATAGAAAAGTATTCTAGATCTGGTAACGGTTTCTCAGTTTATTCAGATTTTTGAAAAAGAAATGAAAGATATACGGAATGAGTTTGAATCTCAGTTCAAACAGATTGAAAATGAAGCAATTGAATTGGCTCAAATATTTGATGTTAGTACTAAATACAGACAGAGCAGACAACGTAAAATTAAAAGATTCCATGACGAAATTGCAGAAGATGAAAGAATATATGATGCCAGAAAAATTTAATGATGAAGCCTACTAAGTGTCCTTAGATTCCATTATGAATAGCACTGGTAAAAGATTTTTAAAATGTGGCTTCCAAATTGTATGTTTTAGGTCTAAAGCATTTTGACAACAACGACGTATGCAGGCATCATATAGCTCATATGAAATCGTTTAGAAGTTTCTTTCATTCAAAGACATATACAAAGAAATAATGAGTAATAGGAGTAAAGCAAATTCAAGTGTGGGGAAACTGACTGGCAACGATGTACTTAAAAATCCATGATTGCCGATAACCTGTGTTCCATTTATCCTGACCTGTCCATACTGTACCACATTTTTCTGACCTTACCAATTACTAGCACAGCTGCTGAACGATCCATTTGTTGGCTGAAACGAGCTGGCAGTAACGTTAGCACGCCGGGCGAAATGCTTGGGGGTTTTTCGTCTGCCGCTACGTTCTGAGTTCAAATTCCGCCGAGTTAGACTTTGCCTTTCATCCTTTCGGGGTCGATAAATTAAGTACCAGTTACGCACTGGGGTCGATGTAATCGACTTAATCCGTTTGTCTGTCCTTGTTTGTCCCCTCTATGTTTAGCCCCTTGTGGGCAATAAAGAAATATGAAACAGATAAAGTCCTATCTTTGTTCGACAATGGGCGACGATAGATTGTCTTGGTTACCTTCGCTCTCCGTTGAAAGAGCCTTAGCTACTGACGTGGATTATAATAAAGTTATAGATAACTTTGCTAGAATGAAACCTAGACGAAAGACACTGTTGTATACTCTCTCTCTCTTTTACCTTTTCCAGTCATTTGACTGCGGCCATGCTGGAGCACCGCCTTTAGTCGAGCAAATCGACCCCGGGACTTATTCTTTGTAAACCCAGTACTTATTCTATCGGTCTCTTGCCGAACCGCTAAGTAACGGGGACATAAACACACCAGCATCAGTTGTCAAGCAATGCTAGGGGGGACAAACACAGACACACAAACAGACACACACATACACATATATATACATATATATATGACAGGCTTCTTTCAGTTTCCGTCTACCAAATCCACTCACAAGGCATTGGTCGGCCCGGGGCTATAGCAGAAGACACTTGCCCAAGATGCCACGCAGTGGGACTGAACCC